>NC_057814.1:286989277-286990129 GCF_018294505.1 Triticum aestivum | reverse complement strand
TTTTGCGGTACGCCACACCCCTCCCGATCAACAGGACCCCGTTCCGAATGTAGGAGGTCCGTTTCCTCCGTTCTGCGGTATGCTAGGCCTCGTTTCCATCGCCTGTTCCGTCCAAGCCCTCCCGATGAACACGACCATGCATTCCGTTCTGACCCAGCCGGTTGGCTCCCACGCGTTCCGTTGCCTCCCGATGAACACGACGCATTCCGTTGCCTCCCGATGAACACGACGCATTCCGTTGCCTCCCGATGAACACGACGCATTCCGTTGCCTTCCCATGAACACGACGCATTCCGTTGCCTCCCCATGAACACGACGCATTCCGTTGCCTCCCTATGAACATGACGACGATGCTGTTTCTCTGTTCCGACCCAGCCATGTACACGAGCCCTGGCCATACGTATGCGCGAGTAGGCGTTCGAGACCCTGCCCGTATGTACACATACGTGGCCGTATTTTCTTTATTGCACCCTGGCCGCTGTACGTACATGTACATGCTACGTGCGCGCCTCTACTACGACACGTGCACGCCTCTACTACGACACGTGCGCGCCTCTACATTGACTAGTATGTACGTACATGTTCGCGACCAGAATGACAGCGTTATGTACGCTTCGACCAGGTGGGTCCCGACTGTCAGGCACTTCCTTGCCTGCGAAGATGTAGTTGGTGGGTCCCAGCAGTCAGGGGGGCGAATCATTTTGTTTTTTTGCCTGGACGCACTTCCTTGCGTGCGAAGGTGTAGCTGCTGGGTCTCAGCAGTCACGGGGGCGAATCGTTTTTTTGCCCGGACGCACTTCCTTGCGTGCGAAGGTGTAGCTGGTGGGTCCCAGCAGTCGGGGGGTGAATCAT
>NC_057814.1:286978461-286989035 GCF_018294505.1 Triticum aestivum | reverse complement strand
ACTTCCTTGCGTGCGAAGATGTAGCTGGTGGGTCCCAGCAGTCAGGGGGGCGAATCATTTTCTTCCGGACGCACTTCCTTGCGTGCGAAGATGTAGCTCGTGGGTCCCAGCAGTCAGGGGGCGAATCATTTTTTTTGCAAAATACGGTGGCCCGTCCGGTGGGTCCCCATTGTCAGGTGGAGGAATAATTATTTTGCACGTAATAAGGAGGCACTTCCTTGCGGCTGCCGTGGACCCAGCTGACAGCCTCTCCACGTACAGTCCACGTTCGATGGAAGTCGTTCTTTGACCACGTTGACCACGCCGCGCCGAGAGCACCAGGGCGGTGGACGACGTCGAGGCCTAGGAAGGGGACGACGCGGAGCCGGGGAAGACGCGACAGTGGATGCACAAGCGGAGAGGAGTACGAGGGTTCACTGGTTCGGCTGCGCTGCCGTCGCCGCAGAATAACAGGGGGTGTGGGTGAGTGGAGGGATGGCCTGTCCAGCGGTGGGAGTAGTAGGGGGCGGTGAGGCCTCCGCGGCAGCACAGCCGGCCACGGGAGGCAGGAGTAGGCGGCACGACCGGCGCTGCTTTGGGCGGCTGGAGCAAGAAGACCAGAGGTTGAAGAAGCACGACGGCCGTTGGATGGACATCATACGGTCACTGCAGCTAGAATCGTTTATATTGACTAAGTTGACAAAGCCCTTGGTACGTCAACTTAGTAGGCCCACAGGTCAGCTTCTGAAACTGTGCGCCCCAGATGTCAGGGGGAGGAATCATTTTTTGGGCGGGTGAAGCTAGAATATCCGAGATTGAAGAAGAAGCACGGCATCCGTTGGATGGACATCCAACAGCCACTACTGCTAGAACCGTGTGTTGACTATAAGTTGACAAAGCCTTGCATACGCGTCAACTCTATTTTTTTAGGGGACGCGTCAACTTAGTAAGGCCAGAAGTGTGTGGCAGAGAACTTATAGCCCATTTGAGATTTGTAAGAATGTGTAGCCCATTTTTGAATTCTAATGGAATTTACTACAGCCCATTTATAGTTTGGTAAAAGTACAGCCCATTTCAACCAACCGTTCAAAACAAAATTCAATAAAATTTCCCACATTTTGATGGGATCCGAAATATTTTTATCCCAAAATTTCTAGTCAGATTAAATACAATTTCAATATAAATTTATATTACGTAAAAATCCAACAAAACATTGCACTCGCAACAATTAATGAAATTAAAATTTTCAATATCCAAAAATAATATTTTATAAAGTAATCACGTGTTTGGTGCATTTTTTTATAGTTACTGCCCAGTTTTCATAATTAGATCCCATTTATTATTTCTTAAAGCCCATTTTCTTGTTAAGCCTAATGCATCCCTCCTAGGAAAGATTTGCACCCCAGCGGGGCGGAGAATAACAACTTGACCTTGCCTGGGTATTCCTAAAATAAAGTATAGCTGGGCTAGCCATTTTCAGCTTGAAAAAAATTAATATCTGGGCTGGATATCTGGCCTGGGCTAGACGGGCCACAGCCCGCCCAGTTAATACCTGCAGCGATGTTTTCGTTGTTGTTCAGAGGAGAAAAATTAATATCTGGGCTAAACATCAAAAAACTCTGCAGTGCTCACACCTCAAAAACACAAATACTGCTCGAGCTGCTTGGTCCCAGCTGTCGGCCGCTTCTTGTGCAATTCTCTCGCTTATTGACTACTACATAAGTTGACAATGGTGTGGGACCGTGATGTCAGGAAACCAGGAGGAAGCAAAATAAATTATAGTTATATATATATAATAAGGAGGCACTTGCGTACGTGAGGCTATGGACCTGGTGGGTCCCCATTGTCATCCTCTCCAAGTAAAGTCATCTCCTCGCCCGCGCGCGCTTTCCTTCCGAAACTGTCAGTGCTGCCCGCCCTGCTTCCCGGTGCAGGCGATTGCTCCGCCTTCAAACGACGCAAGTGCCGTCCGTCCATCCATCTGCCGCCCACATTAATGATACGCGGTTGCCGAGGCGGCTACTCTGGCGCCACACGTCTGTCCCTCCGCCCGCCCACCATTGCTATATAAACTGCTGCGCCGGCCATAGCCGCAGTCATCCGCATCCGTTCCCTTTCTCCTGTCCACACCACTACTGCCCACCATGGCTTCCTCGCGCTCCAGCGCTCTTCGGGACGGGCTGATGATGAACCACAAGGAGATGGCAGCCATTGCTGCCGACCGGCTGGCCGGCAGGCAGCCGGAGGACGACGACGTCCCAATGGAGAACATGGTAGTCGACGATCCGGCACCAACCCCCTCCTCCGCGCCATCCTCGCCGGTGCATTGCACCATGACCATCGGCGAGGCCCGTGCCCAATATATGGACAGGGTGAGGCAGATGCGTGAGGAGAAGTTCCGGGAGGCGCAGGTCGACGTCGCCTACAACCACCATCAACTCCAGGAGCACCTGCAGGCGGAGGAGCAGATCGTCGCGGAGCGGGCGGAGCAGGAGGCACTGCTCGACTCGTACCGCTCCACCCGCAAGGGCCGCCTCGAGCGCTGGCGGTACCGCATGCGGGTGGCGGATGCTGCGGCCGCCTACAAAGAGGCTAGCAAAGAGGGCGATGAAGCGGGCGAGGCACGATTTGGCGAGACCGAGGACGAGGCAGAGGCGATGCCGGCTCCGACGAGTCCCCGCTCCGCTGGCGTCGACGAGGCCCTGCTCCGCCGAGGCCCCGCGGCGCCAACAACGAGGCAGAGGACACCGCCGGCTCCGCCGAGGCCCCGCCCCGCCAACAACGAGGCAGAGGACATCGCCGGCTCAGCTGAGGCCCCACCCTGCCAGCAATGTGGGGGAGGATTTCCACCGCTCCGCTGAGGCGCCGCCCGCCACCAACAAGACAGAGGACATCGCCGGCTCCGCCGAGGCCCCGCCCCGCTGCCAACGAGGCCGCGCCACACAGAAAACAAGGAAGAGTAGAATACGGTAGGTCGCCGCCGCTCGGGTCCAAGTAAGGCCACTGCTGCTACCCTCCGGTTGAAGCCAAGCTAGGCGGGTTGACCATTGACGGCCGGTTAGCTTCTTGGCAGCGATGTGGAGTCGGAGAGCTGCGCTGGAGATGAACGCTGCTTCTACTTAACTGCTGGTGCAGTTGGCTGACTGACACGTGGGCCCAACAGGCCACATGTCAGTTACGCAACTACACCTGCAGTTAAGTCACTGAAGCTTCCGTTCGGCTCAGCGGGACACAGGTGGGTAGCTTCGGTTAATTAATTATACCTCCAGCGCACCCCTTTTTAGTTGAAGAATGTATGAAATGTAATGAAATCCGGCATGTTTATATGAAATCCGACTGTGTATGAATGAATTTATTTTGATTAGTTCGAATTCCTGTATCACTGGCATTGGATGAACATGCAAAACAATACGTACTAGCATTATTCCCAGGGTGATCACCTCGTTTGCAGCAGTTTCACATGTACTCCCTCCGGTCCTTTCTAGTCGTGCATACAAGTTTTGTCTGCAGTCAAAGTATCTCTACTTTGACCAATCTTATACAAAAAAGTATGCACTTTCACAATGTGCGAAGTAAAAAGGAACAGAAGGAGTACAAAGAGTTTGAGCAGCTTTTTAGCGTTTCTGTACATTGCAATCAAACACACAGGCCTGGCAATTCATAGAGAACATTCAAAACAATCGATGATTATGCATCTCAGCGACTCACATGTCAGAGGCAATATTTACTTCACAACTAAAGAATAAAGAAAAAATTGATCAACGCTGCTGACAGCAAAGGGCGTCCCATTCGAAAATATCAAACGCATGTCTTGCTAAAATCAATGAGCAAAATTTGACAAGGTTGTCCCATTCCAAAATATCAAATGCCTACGATTGTGGAATGGGCAGGGTTTGCCATCAGTTCGGACATTGACATGGCACCTTGTGCTAAATAAACCAGCTGTTCTTTTTGTGCAGTTCCACCAAAATCAACCAAATTCGCGCGTAGCTTGTATGATTTCGCCCTTATATGTTGCAACGCCTTGAACTTATTGGCACCTCCTTTCTTGTGGTGGAAATGAATGATTCGATGTATTCATGAACATTTTGTGTAGTTCCCATTGAAATCAAGCTGAGCACCCCTGTTTGCACAAATACAAAAAAGTGATTAGTATAAAGCAAACAATACTATGAATTGACAGTTTCAACAGGCACATACATGGTCCATGTAGAGCACACTTTTAGAAAAATGGAACTCACCAGAAAGAATCCTAGAACAACATTGTACTCGCGCATCACAACAAAAAAATGGAGATTTGTCAGTCCTTCTGAGCTAAAGTTAGTTTGGTCTTGTGGGGAGTAATGTAACCATCCTTCAACTGCTCCTTCTGATGAGAAGATAGACATGGGTTCTTCATCCTGGCATAATCGGAACTAGTCACTTCACGTACTCCATATTCTTCTTCAGAGGAAGATGATCCTGTTGTGCAAAGACAAGAGGACTACTAAATGCTAGCATCCCTGTTTGCTCGAAAAAAAGGAAAGGAAATATTTAAAACAGCACAGATGAAGCACTTCTCAAGGACAATACCACATTTTCATGACAGTATCTAAACAGTAGCACAACACCAATAGAGATGACAAAGCTCAATAATATGGATGAAATCAGTGGGCGAGTACCAACCTTTGTCAGGAGGCTTATTGTGTAGAGCATACAGATGAAGCACTTCTCCGGAACCATCTGTTGCTATCTACGGTGGTGGCCATGCTTACTATATACTCCTCGATTAGTTTAATGTTTCCAACATCTTCTTGTGCAGTTCCACTAAAATATATGGTATCTTCAAAGAAGATCCCTGTTTGCACAAGTAGAGATAATTACATATTACATTAATAGTGGCATCAAATCAGTGGCAAAATAATTGCTCGTTCCAGCCATAGCAATAAATTAAGATGCAAAACTATATCATTACTTGTGTCATCACAGTTCCAGTGCTTCATTACAGCACCGGGAGTTGATTTTTGTTTTTCTTCCACTTGTTCTTCCCCTTCATCACTTGGTTCAATAACAGACAAGCTTCGCCTTCAATGTAAGATTTGGCATGTCAATTAGGGAGCACAAGTATAGTACTAAACATAATTTTCTGATGAAAGTGGCAAAATACATGCCAGCAGTTGTGAAATATCCTTATCTTACCTCAATGGGATATTACGGTGCACATACAGATTCGAAGTCTTGTCTCCATTTGTGCAGTTCACTAAAATCAAGCAACATTATCGTACAAGTAGCACAACATATGAAAGCACACTGCAGAATCATGTGAAAGAAGGCTAGTACTGACCTCTCATGATGCGGAATTCAAACAACTCACAAGAAGAAGATCTGAACCAAATTCGCCTTAACGGATAGGAAGTAAGATCTCCTCTTGTGCAGTTCCACTAAGATCAAGCAATCAAGCAACGTTGTCGGTGTGACATTTTGGTTGAACTGCACAAAACACTCTTAAAACAAAAGTGTTTTGTGCAGTGCAACAAAAGGTCACAATGGCAACGAGGTGAAGTAGAATACCCTGTTTACACAGAGGTGCAAAGGAAACAATTAGTGGTCAATAACGGTGGATGACACAGAAGCCAACAAAAAGAAGCATCTACCTTATCTAAATGGGAAAGAAAGCAAGACAGTAGCATTTCTCAAACGGTGGCATTGATTAATATTAACATAGAGATTATATTAACAATAAAATTCATTAAACATGTAATTTGCTTTTAACTGTGGCATTGCATCAATTTTCCAGCGGCATTATTAGAGGGTGTTTGTTTACAGGGACATTTTGGTGTAGGGACTAAAAAAACTCCGTGTCAGTCCCATCTAAACCAAACAGGAGGGACTTTTAGGGACTAAAAGTGGGCATTTGGGACTAAAGAAAGAAGACCCCGAGGGAGTCTTTTTGGGACTTTTTCCAACAGTTGCCCCTGCCACGCATCGCACCTTGTCTCTATTAGTTCATTACTAGGGGTAACATGGTCTTTTAGCATGTCATTTAATAACCTCTAGTCCATGTTTAGTCCCTGGAACCAAGCAGGTAGGGACTAGGGAGTTTTTAACCAAACAGGGCCTTAGATTAACAACAGCTAATGAGTTGCACGGGACAGTGGACGCACTAGCACCATGTGCATCTACCGATGTACTATGGTCATGCACAGTCTGTTGCAACAAAGAACAAACAACCAAGGAGCATATTTGTGTTGGTCCTAGTTTTGTTATCTTTAGACACCTTTCCCTATGTGAGCGCAGCAAATCTAGTCCTGCTCAAACTCTACAGCCTTGTCCCTTCCTTTCCTTTTTGAACTAGTACTTTCGCCCCTTCCTTTCCTCTTTGAACCACGTCCTAGATTCATGCTATACAACTTTCCCCCTTCATTTCCTCTTTGAACCACGTCCTAGATTCATGCTATATACAACTTTTCCCACTACTTTCCCCCACTCCTTTCCTCTTTGAACCACGTCCTAGATTCATGGTATACATGCAGCTAGGGCAATGCATGTGGAGTAAGTAAATTATACCTTAAGGTTCTAGGGGCGTGGTTCGGTGGGCGACGGGACGGCGGCAAAGAAGAAGGGGTCGGAGGCCCTCCCGCGCCGCCGCTGGGTGGAAAGTGAACAGCTGCGCCGGTAGTCCCTCGCCGACGGCGACAGCGTTAAGCCTCCTTCCCTTCCCGGTGGACGGATCCTGCCGGCTCTTTGAGCAGCAGTGAGGGGAGAGAGAGGCCAACAAAGTCTTGTTTAGATCTGGAGAGGGTGAGAGAGTGTGAAGAGAGCAACTACAAGCGCTGAGGCTCCAGCGGGAGAGGGCGAGAGAGTGTGAAGAGAGCAACTACAAGCGCTGAGGCTCCAGCGTGTATATATATACTCGAGAGAGAGTGTGAAGCGTGCAAACCCTAGAAAACATTTTGACCAGTCAAAGAATCCTCCTGGCACAAATTATGCTCAAGTGTAGTTATCGAACCCAAGACCTCAAGTTTGATGAGCGAAGAGGCTAACCAGCTACACAACCCTCCCGTTATGTTCAACGAGAGAGAAATAACCTTTTATACATTCCTGCATTCGTGTGACAAGCATGCCGTGTTTTTTTGTGTGTGTGGGAGTCATTGGGATTTCAATCATAATCGTGTCATGTGGCTTTGGTGGTAAGACTATCCATAGTGGTGCAGAAATAATGCAGCCTTAGTCACCTTACCTCTCTCCACGTAGTACGTTGGGTCCCACCAGTCAGAGGGTGAAACCAACAAATTATTAAGAAAAATTAAAAGCGCCAGCGGTGTATCTTACCTCACACATCTCGCTACTGCTCGGGAACACTATCCAATTGATCCCTCTGTTCGCTCACGTACTATTTTAAGTGAATCCTTATTATAACATGCACACAAATTTTGGGCACTTGTATTCGACTTAAGTCAGTGTGCCACCGTATCTCGTATACTTACTACTCCCTCCGTCTAGGTGTAATAAGTCACGTTCGAAGGTGCAACGGGACCAAGGTGCGTGCATGTGTGTGTGTGTGTGTTTAACAGCATGTGTGTGTTAGAGAGAGCGACAGATCGACCTACTCCTACAAAGAGATGTTGTGTAGTGTATGATTTTAGCCACGAGAGTCGGTGCATCCTCTCGTTTCCGGGCGTGTCCGGTAGGGACATGCGGACAGCTGCCACGCCCGCTCCTGACCAGCCTGGCCCACCCAAAGCCCCTCCATCGCCCGCGCGCGCTTCCCGCTCGAAACGGTCAGCGCCGCTCCAAAGAATCGGTGCCGCATTCATGCCCAGGCAGAGCGGACGCGACCTCTCACTGGCGCAAGAGTGATGGTTGCTTCGTCCGTCCAACTAACTGCTGGGTCTATGTGATTTGACGGCTCATTGGTCTTTAATACTGAGGTGGTAGGACTGCTGGATGTCCCACGCTTTCGGCAAAAGGAGGTACTACTACTAGATTACAATTTTCTCCATTCTTACAGCGGAGGCGTGCAAGAGCAGTGAAAACACGCAGGCTCAGTGATTACATGGCCCACCTCACACTATCACCGTGCGACACCTAACTCTTTACATAGTACTCCCTCCGTTCCTAAATATTACTAGACGAGTCCCCGCGCG
The DNA here is from genome assembly GCF_018294505.1 of Triticum aestivum. Taxonomy (NCBI): domain Eukaryota; kingdom Viridiplantae; phylum Streptophyta; class Magnoliopsida; order Poales; family Poaceae; genus Triticum; species Triticum aestivum. The sequence continues at coordinate 286,980,930 of NC_057814.1, read as the reverse complement.
TTGCCGCGGAACAACGGTATATCTCTCTGCGCAAAATTATCGATTTCATAGAACTAGAAAAAACTCTATAACCGCATGACAAATGTGGTAGCCAAACTAAATAAACTCCCATCATCATTTAGATCATCCCACGTAAGGAAAAAAGATCAGCCAACTCCTACTGCATAATGGGATTATATTTTTCTTTTTGACATGTTAATGGGACTTAAAAGCTCACTTACATGCATGCTACCGGTGCATGCTTGCATGCAGACATGTTGATGTGATTTAAAACCCATTCACATGCATGTGCCACGGTATTTCTGCATGCTTGCATGTGGCTTAGTGCGGAGCCTCTCAACGTCTAGATCAGACGGCTATTATGGACTGATTTACTTCATCTAACGGCTACATCAATTTTGATGATGTGACTCAAGGAGAGGATAGAGAATTCCTAGTAGTGGGGGTTAGCTATTACTAGTAGATAAGTCTTTGTAGAGATTCCACTACATACGGAACAAAATGAATGAATCTACACTTAAAATGCATCTATATACATCCGCATGTGGTTCATGGTGAAATCTCTACAAAGACTTATATTTAGGAATGGATGAAGTACTAGTATAGTACGTACTGTAATTTATCAGCGAGATAAATTTGTACAATGCTATGAAGCTTCCAGCTTCTGTTACATGTATCTTGCGTCCAAGGTTACCCGTTGCAACATTTCATCAAATACAAAGGAGACTAACATGCATGCTATTGCATCTCAATGATTGACAGATCATAGCAAATATGTACTCCCTCCGTTCCAAAATAAGTGTCTCAACTTTGTGCAAACTTTAGTACAAAGTTGTACTAGTACTAAAGTTGACACTTATTTTGGAACAGAGGCAGCTAAAGAAAAAACGATCCATGCAGTCCCTAGCCCTTGAACCGTGAACCTGACCAGGCTTCAATTTGCTGGCAACATTCGAGCTTCCTAATAAATGAAGTTTGCAACCTTTTCATCATCAGATCATTTTGTGCAGTTTCACCAAAATCGAGATGAGCATCCTTGTGGCAAAGAAATTGAAAAAGCGTGATTAGAATAAGATTACTGGGACTAGTTGATGAGACATAAACTCATCACAAATACAGTACGTAGAAGCCAGTAGAGGTACGTGCAGGGCAAAGAAGTAGAGAAATATCCATAGGGAGTGATGTGGCAGCTGGAGCTGTGGTGCAAGCCGGCTGTAAAGGGATTTGTACCTGAGGGACGTAGCTCAACCTTGAGGAGGGCGGCGGGAGGCGGCAACTGCCCACGTCGCGGCAGTGAGCAAGGGACGAAGGCAACCTCACCGGCTTTGTGAGAGAGAATAGCGGGGACCCCTGATCGGGACGTGCCGACAGTGGGTTTTTGCCGTCGGCGACGGCCACCGCATCTACACTAAGCATCCACCCCTTCCCCAAGCGGACGTGATCCGCCGGGATGTTAGAGATGTGGCCACAGTCGTTTTGTGCGAGAGAGTGTGAAGAGAGCAACCCCAGCAAGCAACCGTGTAGGCTGGCCCGTCCTGACTATGTATATAGTGGAGCGGTTTCCTTTTCTCTCCATATGAACCTATCATATTGCGTACGTGCCACTGAAGAAAAAAAACTTTATTTATAAATGACGCGACACCTACTACTCGTTCTCCTATAACCTTGCGCTTGGCATCTCCAAAATATTAACCTTGCGATTGGCTCTTCGCATCTTCGGGAAGTCGAGCAATAATGGTAGTGCAGTATATATCGTTCTGGCTATATGAGACCGAATGAATTGCTGCACGTCCACCACGTGGCCGAGGGTCGAGGGGCGAGGGAGAGTGCTACATACGGAGCAAAATGAGTGAATCTACACTCTAAAATACGTCTATATACATCAGTGTTTGGAGTATGTACTAGTAGTTCATATTGAAATCTACTGAAGGACATATATATTCCAAACAATATGATATAATCTCTATAACCAAGGTAGTAGGGACGAGGAGTAAACGCAGGGAGTAGTAAAGTTTTCTCCTCGTCCTGCGAGCCACCGCGCGCATGGGCGAGGGAGCGGGCGTAAGGCGGAGCAAGCTTCACCTCATCCTGCGAGCCACCGCGCCCGTGGGCGGGGGAGATGGCATACTAAGCAAGCTTCTCCTCGTTCTGTGAGTTGACGGGACACATCAAAAGTACTCCAGTGTATAGAGCCTTGCCTCTAAGGTAGGCCCCACATGGTTTGCCTCTTTTTTTAACATAACACGTCAAGTCGCAATTTGTTTGTTCACCCGTGGTAGATGATCCTCCCTCCACCAAGTGGACAACCAGTACACGTGCCAAATTACCACATGGGCTGCCTTTGTCGTACAGAAATGAGCTCCACCGTGTACCTGCGCGGGTGTGGTTGGGAAAGAGACGGGAGTACGTGCGCCGTGCATGCACCTCTTCTCTTCGTGCACGTCCCCCACCTACGTGGGTGTGTGTGAG
>NC_057814.1:286978037-286978252 GCF_018294505.1 Triticum aestivum | reverse complement strand
AATATGTGTCGATGACATCTCAAACAAAATTTTGCATGCAATGTGTGTGAAATGGAGGCCTGTCCATATCATACATAGAGGGTCGGGCAATCCACGAGAAGAGAGGGAGCGGTCATAGCTATCGATAGAGTCGAAGAGAGGATCAAGTGGGTGGGTGCGAGATCGATGAAGAGAGCCATCGAAATTGTGTGTGTGTGCAAGTCAAAGATATAGGG
>NC_057814.1:286975012-286977837 GCF_018294505.1 Triticum aestivum | reverse complement strand
TGTATCGGTGTGTGTGGGGGGGAGGGGGGTGGGGGGAGGGGTAGGCAGAGGCCTAACTATAGAGGTAGAACGACTCGTATATGTGTTGAGAAGGAGAGACCCAGCTATGTCTTGAGGGAGATCGGTCGACATCCATACATAACTGAAGGACGGGAAATATGATGGGACAGAGAGAGAGAGAGGAGAGAGAGAGAGAGGGATGGAGAGGGAGGGAGAGGGGTAGAGTGCTGGATGGGTGATGGAGTTGCTTGTCGAAGATGGTGGGAGAGGCCTACTAGACAAACTGAGGGTGGAACTGCAATGTTATCAATAAGAGTGGGGATGTGTTCCTGTGTGTGCCTGTGCGTGATAGATCTGTCGGGACGCATCCATGGATGATGAAGGGGAACCATGTGTTTGGTAAGCAAAGCTAACTAGATCGGTAGATCAATTGTTGTTTGTCGGAGGAAGGGAGAGACACAACTAATGAGGTAGATCGATTGACGTGTGGGTAAAAACGAGTTATAAGGACCTAGCTAGCTATATGTATAGCGAGAGATCGGTCAATGTACGTCCATTTGTTAGAGGCAAATAAGGCCCAGCGAGACGGATAGACAGAGAGAATGGAGCTAGGAGGTGGTGCGAGAGGCCCAACTACTAGCTAGATAGGGGGAGGAGTGTGCAGTTGTGAGATCGATGAAAAGAGGGGCGAGAGTTTACACGTGTGTCTGACCGTATGAGAGACACGAGTCAAGGACACATAAAGGAGGAGATTGAAGGTGTGTGTGTATGTTGTAGGCAGGCATCGTTGGAGAGGTTTATTGATCGGTGTGTGTCGGAAAGGAGTTGTGGAGACTCTGAGAGAACGACCTAAAGAAAAAAATGAATGTGCCCGGTGGATAGAATGCCGAGGGAGGGGGAGGGCGAGGAGGGCGTGTGCATGCACGAGAGAAAGTTAGTGGTAGCTACAAAGGTTAGAGGATTGTGTGGGTGTAAGAGACTAACAAAGATCATAATTTGATATGAAAGCGGATTCATATATTTGAATAGGAGATCATAGTGTTTTAAACATTGCATGCATGAATATAGCGGTGATACACATGCTGTGCACATGGTATACCATAATGTGATAATGCATGGCGTTTGCAACTCACAGCTAAATGCCGAACAATCTAAACCATACTATACATCAAACAATCTCACATTTTATTTGAATTTGTGATAATGTGTGGCGTTTGCAGCTTACAACTAAATATCAAACAATCTAAACAATACTATATATCAAACATTCTCACATTTTATTTGAATTTGTGGTAATGTGTGGTGTTTGCAACTCACATCTAAATACTTGTAGGCGTAGGGGGCGGGGCACCATACATAATGTGATAAACACATTATACATATGAGACATGGTTTAGATTATGAAGATCTAGCTAGAGCTAGAAATGTAATGTGATTTGAAATCAAAATAAAGTGGATTCAAAAAATCTAGTTCGAGTTCATATAGTACACATAGTTCATATGTAACTCGAAACTAATCATGCGGTGTGCTGTGAAGATAATACACAAACCATGGTTTAACTTGACAATAATGATGATTGTAGATCTTATTAAAACAAAGAAACGAATTCAAATTCTTTTACTTCACAACAATCATTACTGTAGATCTTATTCAAATAGAGAAACGAATTCAAATTTAGTTCATATTGAAGCGGTAGTATATACGTTTGGAATGGACTAAAACGTTCATTTGAGTAGTAGGTTGCATGCATTATACACGTAGTGAAATATTTTAATTGAACATAACATGAATTCAAAGTTTTGAATGACATTTGTAGTGCGCATTGATTTGGTACAGTACACGTTAGGCTTGTCCGGAAATTTCAACCCGCGCCTTGTTAGCCCGAAATATTTAAGATATATTTTTGTCTCATTGTGCTCCGACAACTCCCTCCATCTCAACCCGCGCCTTGCTATTCCGAAATTACAATGCACGCGAAAACTCCCACCTCCTGTGAAATCCCGACACGCGAAATGCCCGTGGTACCCCTGAACCGAAAGAACCGCCTCAAATCGGTGGGGGTACTTTTGTAACTTACCCCACATTTCGGACAAGCGCGTCTCTAAGCCATGGTTCCCCACTGCCATCCCATCCGCCCACCCATTCGTACACCGAGGCCGCGAAAACCGCGACAAAACCCCACACCCTGCTTCGTCCGCCATCCAGCCGGAGCCTCTTCCTCGACAACGTCGTCCAGAGCAACACCTCGACGTCCCTCATCCACCGTACCGGATGAGGATCCGTCGTCGATCTCATCGTCCCACCGGTTCAGCCACCCCGTCCTCCACCTCCAAGGAGCTGCCCCGATGTTCCCCTCGTCTTTCGCGCCACCTCCATTCCCACACTGCCGTCTTCACCTGCACCACCGGAAGAGCATCATCATCACCGTTTCCTCGGATGAAGCTGCGGCCTAATCGGCGCCACCAAAGAGGTTGTACACTAATCGCCGCATTTTCTTCTTGATTCGATCTCACGGTCCTGCCGGCGCTCGTTCCCGAGCCGACACGGTGCGGCTCCATCCACGGCGGCGTCGCCGGCCACTTCCTCCACGGCGTCGCTCCCTCAACGGCGACGTCCACATCAGTAGGAGCTGCTGCTGCTTTAGCTCTCGCTCTCGCTGCTGCTCTGCTCTTGCTCTCGGTCCCCTGCCTGGTCTGCTCTTGCTATTGCTCTTGCTCGCGCTGCTGCTCTCGCTCTTGCTCTTGCTTGCGATGCTGCTCCGATTTAGCTACACTTCAGTCGACTGGATCGACTTTTGGGTCAGTCGATTTTCAGGGGGTAGGGG
>NC_057814.1:286912394-286974329 GCF_018294505.1 Triticum aestivum | reverse complement strand
ATGAACCGCAGGCCCTTGATTTCGTATCCAACAGCTGCAAAATCGACTGACCAGAGATGAAAAAGTCAGTCGAACGATGTGTAGCCTCACCTTGCTAGTGCGTTCAGTTTCGACAGCAAAATTCAGTTTCGACAGTTAAGTTCAGTTTCGACAGTTAAGTTCAGTTTGGACAGTTAAGTTCAGTTTCGACAGTTAAGTTCAGAGATGAGCGGCTGATGTATTTTACATCTAGCACTTTGTGGTTATGTATTTTACGTCATGTATTGGAGATGCTATTAGAATTCCACTCAGGTTAACGTTGTTCGTTGTCTCTCTTGTCCTGCTTCAGCCTCGGCGTCGTACAACTCACCGGAGCTGCTCCAACGACGAAACCCTCCATCACAGTGGAGCAGTACCTCGGGCTCCATCTCCAGACGCCTAAGATCTTCTTCCCCTCCTCCGACAGCAAAGTCAGCCGGAGCATCCTCACCGGCCAATCCAATCACGCTGAGATCGACATGGCTTCACCAAAGAGGTTGTACACTTGTTGCATCTCTTTTTTACTCTACATGTTATATATATTGTCCACTGAGCACACGGATTTGTTCCTTTAGTGTCTCCTTGAAAGAAAAAACGTAGGAATTTTAATTTTCATTTGTCCTCCTTTTCAAATTCCTATTCATGAAGCACAAGACTAAGAGATAGTAGCATAATGGCATTATAACCGTACATTTTCTTGTGGTTTGACTTAATCTCACCATGCTTCTTTGCATCCTGTGATCTTCCAATTGTTGTGAATCAAACACCCAGATTGGCAGAAATCCTGTGTTTTTAAATTCTCTGTTTGGCACGTGCATTCCTATCCTATTCCTGTCTATTTCCTATCCCTGCATTGTTGGAAGCCTCCAATTCAAACGAGCCCTTACAGAATTACTTCTCTTACAGATAGTTGTCAAAGAAAACCTTGCGTGGTTTGTCCCGCTCCTGCTGCGCCGTCGTCCACCCTAGCTCAGCTGCTCCAACGACAGAAGGGTCCAGCACAGCAGGGATCCGGCCTCCAGACTGTCTTTTGCCGCCTCAGATCTTCTTCCCCGCCGCTGGCAGCCATGAAAACTGCATTACCATCATCAACCGAGCAGATGACCTCGAGGACTACACGGGTCCGCAAGAGAGGTCGCACTCTTTCGTGTCTGCTTACGTTATGCATCGCTTAATATTACATGCTACTTTATCGTCCTGTTCAGCGATTAGACTCTGAGTCAGCTCCAAACTAATGGTCAAACTTGAGTTTTTATATGGTTGTGGGGTACATATCGGGGCCGCTATCAATAGTATCTATCTACTATCTGGTTAATCTCCGGTGTCTACTATGAGTTTCATGTTGGGTGGGAAACAAACAGTAAAGAAGCCATTATCTGTATTTTTTAACTGAAGCCATTATCTGCCTACTATTATTGGTTTTGGGTTTATCCATAGGTTGCTACCATCACTCTGGATTTCTGCATGCACTCCTTACATAATCTCACTATGTTTTATTCCTATGCATGACAGTTATTGTAAACAATGGAACTGAACATGTAGAGCAAAAGAGACGAGCCTTGCGTGGCAATAAAAGTTCATGCAGACGTCGCTCCATGGTAGGCGCAAAGGCAGCCCCCCTCCACGCATTTCAGATAGTAATCGAGAGGAAGATATCTGTTCTGAGGGGGATTCAGAAGGAGAAGACAACTCCTATTTACCCCCTGAGGTCTTCGCTCTAACTTGGCATGCTGATGTTGGTTATATCATGCATATGGTGTCTTGCATTGCTTACTTTATACATCAAATATGTCATCTGCTTAGTTTAGACATCCTTTGTGCGAATGCCATCTGTTTAGTTTATTCATCGTTTATGTGAATTATGCAACGCCATCTTGTTTAGCCAGGCATCATATATGTGAATTTTGCAATGCCATCCTGCTTAGCCAGTCATATTATATGTAAATTATATCAGGCCATCCTTTTTTTCGTTACATATTACATTTGTCAACAATGTTACTACATTCAACTTCTCTTCGTGTGCATCAGCCATTTGACACGGTGATGGCAAATTCTGGAGTGAAAACAAGGTCTTCAGAGCAGACTATGCTATCTGACGAAGCGCATATCTCGCTGGTTACGGATAGCTCCTCAGAGGAGGATTCAGAGACAGATGACCATCCTATTCCCCCGAGGTGTATGCTCTAACTTGGCAGGGTTATGTTGCTCATATCGTGCGTATGGTGTCTCGCATTGCTATGTCATTTGATTAGTTTAGACATGCTTTGTGTGAATGCCACCTGTTCAGTGTCTAATTACCATATATGTGAATTATGCATTGCCATCTTGTTGCAAGACATTATATATGTGAATTATACAATGCTATCTTGTTGCAAAGGCATTATATATATGTGAATTATGCAATGCCATGCTGTTTAGCCAATCATCATGTATGTGAATTATATCATGCTATCATTTTTTTGTATTACGTGTTCCATTTGTCGACAACGTTTGTATATTCAACTACTCTTCCTGTGCATCAGCCATTTGAAGCGGTGATGGAAGTATCTGGCGTGAAAACAAGGTATTCAGAGCAGACAATGCTACCTGCTGAAGCAGACATCTTGCTGGTTACAGAGAGCTCCTCAGAGGAGGATTCAGAGACTGATGACCAGTCCTATTTCCCCCTGAGGTCTATGCTCAAACTTGGCAGGGTTATATTACCCATGTGATGCATGTTGTCTTGCATTGCTTAGTTTTTATATCATATATGGATTGCCATCTGCTTACTTGCTTACTATATAAATCATATATTTGAATTATATCATGCCATCATGTTTACATAGTACATACACATCATCTATCTGAATTATGGCATGGCAACCCATTTAATAAAGACATCATATAGTTATATCATCTCATCCTGTTTAGTGTTTACAGTCATCATATTTTGAATTATGGCATTCTATCCGTGAATGTATGTGAATTATGGCATGCCAACCTATTTAATAAACACATTATATAGTTATGTCATGTCATCCAGTTTACATAGTCTCATATTTTGAACTATGTCTTTCCATCTTTTTTAGTTAGCCATCATAATGTGAAATTGTGTCATGCTATCCTGTTTAGTTAGCCATCATATATGTGAAATTGTGTCATGCTATCCTGTTTGGTTAGACAACATAAATATGAATTATTTCATGCCCTCTTTTATTCCCCACTATCCATTGCACCTGTCGATCATACAATGTCTATACTTTCAATTACTTTTCTTGTTTATCAGCCATTTGAATTGGAGAGCGTGATGGCAGTATCTAAGGGAGCAACAACACGGTCTTCAGAACCACGGTTGTACTTGCCCAAGGACCAGATCCACCACACATAACCCAGACTCTCGCAGATTGTACCCCAACCTAGTTGGACAGAGAACCAGCTACACCCCTTCTAACCCCAACCCTGGCAGATAGTAACCCAGTTCCAGTTGACACAGCACCGTCTCCACCACAGAGCACCCAAACATGAGCAGTTAGTAAGGGAACTGCAGTGCCCAAAGCACGAGGACCACCACTCCGAATCCCAACTCAACGCTTACAGGAGAAGAAGATTTGTTCTCAGGTCAGGTTCTGTAGCTATGGTTCATACTCCTTTGCTCTTGCATTACTGTATTTACTCATACCAACTATTTTCAAATTTGAAGGATGGAATTGAAACTCCAATGGCGCAACAGGTATGTTTTAAACCTGTTTCTTTAACTGGTTTGCTGTTGTAACCTGCTCTATGTTGATTTCAGTTTCAATTGAATAAACAATTATGTTCTCATGTCATGCACATTACAAGTGTTGTTATTGCTCAATAGTTACCCACACTTATATTCTGTCTATTCTGCTTTGTCTTGAACAAATATTTTTTGAACTGTGTCTCTATCTTGATTTGGCAAAAAAAAACTAGAATGATATAGACCATAAAGTGACCATGGTACATAGATATATGTTTGTTTCTGAAGGAAATATGTCCTAGAGGCAATAATAAAGTATTATATATTTCCTTATATCATGATAAATGTTTATTATTCATGCTAGAATTGTATTAACCGGAAACATAATACATGTGTGAATACATAGACAAACAGAGTGTCACTAGTATGCCTCTACTTGACTAGCTCGTTAATCAAAGATGGTTATGTTTCCTAGCCATAGACATGAGTTGTCATTTGATTAATGGGATCACCTCATTAGGAGAATGACGTGATTGACTTGACCCATTACGTTAGCTTAGCACCCAATCGTTTAGTATGTTGCTATTGCTTTCTTCATGACTTATACATGTTCCTATGACTATGAGATTATGCAACTCCCGTTTACCGGAGGAACACTTTGTGTGCTACCAAACGTCACAACGTAACTGGGTGATTATAAAGGTGCTCTATAGGTGTCTCCAAAGGTACTTGTTGGGTTGGCGTATTTCGAGATTAGGATTTGTCACTCCGATTGTCGGAGAGGTATCTCTGGGCCCACTCGGTAATGCACATCACTATAAGCCTTGCAAGCATTGTGACTAATGAGTTAGTTGCGGGATGATGTATTACGGAACGAGTAAAGAGACTTGCCGGTAACGAGATTGAACTAGGTATCGAGATACCGACGATCGAATCTCGGGCAAGTAACATACCGATGACAAAGGGAACAACGTATGTTGTTATGCGGTCTGACCGATAAAGATCTTCGTAGAATATGTGGGAGCCAATATGGGCATCCAAGTCCCGCTATTGGTTATTGACCAGAGAGGTGTCTCGGTCATGTCTACATAGTTCTCGAACCCAAAGGGTCCGCACGCTTAAAGTTACGATGACAGTTTTATTATGAGTTTATATGTTTTGATGTACCGAAGGTTGTTCGGAGTCCCGGATGTGATCACGGACTTGACGAGGAGTCTCAAAATGGTCGAGACGTAAAGATTGATATATTGGAGGACTATATTCGGACACCAGAAGTGTTCCGGAGAAGTTTCGGATTAAACCGGAGTGCCGGAGGGTTACCGGAACCCCCCGGGGAAGTATTGGGCCTTAGTGGGCCTTGAGGGGAGAGAGAGGGCAGCAGCCATGAGGTGGCGCGCCCCCTCCCAAGGGGAGTCCTAGTTGGACTAGGAGAGGGGGGCGCAGCCCCCTTTCCCTTTCCCTCTCCCTCTCTTTCCTTCCCCCCTCTTTTCCTAGTAGGACTAGGAAAGGGGAGTCCTACTCCTACTAGGATCCTACTAGGAGGAGGACTTCCCCTCTCTCCTTGGTGCGCCTAGGGCAGCCGCCCCCCTTGCTCCTTTATATACGGGGGCAGGGGGGTACCTGAGAACACACTTGATATACGATATTTTAGCCGTGTGCGGTGCCCCCCTCCACCAGATTACACCTCGATAATATCGCCGCGGAGCTTAGGCGAAGCCCTGCGTCGGTGGAACATCATCATCGTCACCACGCCGTCGTGCTGACGAAACTCTCCCTCAACACTCGGCTGGATCGGAGTTCGAGGGACGTCATCGAGCTGAACGTGTGTAGAACTTCGGAGGTGCCGTGCATTCGGTACTTGATCGGTCGGATCGTGAAGACGTACGACTACATCAACCGCGTTGTGATAACGCTTCCGCTGTCGGTCTACGAGGGTACGTGGACAACACTCTCCCCTCTCGTTGCTATGCATCACCATGATCTTGCGTGTGCGTAGGAATTTTTTTGAAATTACTACATTACCCAACAGTGGTATCAGAGCCTGGTTTTATGCGTTGATGCTATGCACGAGTAGAACACAAGTGAGTTGTGGGCGATATTAGTCATACTGCTTACCAGCATGTCATACTTTGGTTCAGCGGTATTGTGAGATGAAGCGGCCCGGACCGACATTACGCGTACGCTTACGCGAGACTGGTTTCACCGTTGCGAGCACTCGTTGCTTAAAGGTGACCGGCGGGTGGCTGTCTCTCTCACTTTAGTTGAACCGAGTGTGGCTATGCCCGGTCCTTGCGAAGGTTAAAACAGCACCAAGTTGACAAACTATCGTTGTGGTTTTGATGCGTAGGTAAGAACGGTTCTTGCTAAGCCCGTAGTAGCCACGTAAAACATGCAACAACAAAGTAGAGGACGTCTAACTTGTTTTTGCAGGGCATGTTGTGATGTGATATGGTCAAGACATGATGTGATATAATGTGTTGTATGAGATGATCATGTTTTGTAACCGAGTTATCGGCAACTGGCAGGAGCCATATGGTTGTCGCTTTATTGTATGAGATGCAATCGCCATGTAATAGTTTTACTTTATCACTAAGCGGTAGCGATAGTCGTAAAAGCAATAAGTTGGCGAGACGACAACGATACTACGATGGAGATCAAGGTGTCGAGCCAGTGACGATGGTGATCATGATGGTGCTTCGGAGATGGAGATCACGGGCACGGTGCTTCGGAGATGGAGATCACAAGCACAAGATGATGATGGCCATATCATATCACTTATATTGATTGCATGTGATGTTAATCCTTTATGCATCTTATCTTGCTTTGATTGACGGTAGCATTATAAGATGATCTCTCACAAAAATTTCAAGACAAAAGTGTTCTCCCTGAGTATGCATCGTTGCAAAAGTTCTTCGTGCTGAGACACCACGTGTTAATCGGGTGTGATAGGCTCTACGTTCAAATACAATGGGTGCAAAACAGTTGCACACGCGGAATACTCAGGTTAAACTTGACGAGCCTAGCATATACAGATATGGCCTCGGAACACAGAGACCGAAAGGTCGAGCGTGAATCATATAGTAGATATGATCAACATAGTGATGTTCACCATTGGAACTACTCCATCTCACGTGTTAATCGGACATGGTTTAGTTGCTTTGGATCACGTAATCACTTAGATGATTAGAGAGATGTCTACTAAGTGGGAGTTCTTAAGTAATATGATTAATTGAACTTAAATTTATCATGAACTTAGTCCAGATAGTATTTTGCAAATTATGTTGTAGATCAATAGCTCGCGTTGTTGCTTCCCTGTGTTTATTTTTTGATATGTTCCTAGAGAAAAATTATGTTGAAAGATGTTAGTAGCAAAGATGCGGATTGGATCCGTGATCTGAGGATTATCCTCATTGCTGCACAGAAAAATTATGTCCTTGATGCACCGCTAGGTGACAGACCTATTGCAGGAGCAGATGCAGACGTTATGAACGTTTGGCTAGCTCAATATGATGACTACTTGATAGTTTAGTGCACCACGCTTAACGGCTTAGAATCGGGACTTCAAAGACGTTTTGAACGTCATGGACCATATGAGATGTTCCAGGAGTTGAAGTTAATATTTCAAGCACATACCCGAGTTGAGAGATATGAAGTCTCCAACAAGTTCTATAGCTAAAAGATGGAGGAGAATCGCTCAACTAGTGAGCATGTGCTCAGATTGTCTGGGTACTACAATCGCTTGAATCAAGTGGGAGTTTATCTTCCAGATAAAATAGTGATTGACAGAATTCTCTAGTCACCATCACCAAGTTAGTAGAACTTCGTGATGAACTATAGTATGCAAGGGATGACGAAAGTAATTCCCGAGCTCTTCGTGATGCTGAAATCGACGAAGGTAGAAATCAAGAAAAACATCAAGTGTTGATGGTTGACGAGACCACTTCAAGTGTTGATGGTTGACAAGACCACTAGTTTCAAGAAAAGGGCAAAGGGAAGAAGGGGAACTTCAAAAAGACCGGCAAGCAAGTTGCTGCTCAAGTGAAGAAGCCCAAGTCTGTACCTAAGCATGAGACTAAGTGCTTCTACTACAAAGGGACTGGTCAACTGGAAGCGGAATTACCCCAACTATTTGGTGGATAAGAAGGATGGCAAAGTGAACAAAGGTATATTGGATATACATGTTATTGATGTGTACTTTACTAGTGTTTATAGCAACCCCTCGGTATTTGATACTGGTTCAGTTGCTAAGAGTAGTAACTCGAAACGGGAGTTGCAGAATAAATAGAGACTAGTAAAAAGGCGAGGTGACGATGTGTGTTGGAAGTAGTTCCAAGATTGATATGATCATCATCGCACACTCCCTATACTTTCGGGATTAGTGTTGAAACTAAATAAGTGTTATTTGGTGTTTGCATTGAGCATGCATATGATTTGATCATGTTTATTGCAATACAGTTATTCATTTAAGTTAGAGAACAATTGTTGTTCTGTTTACATGAATAAAAACCTTTTATGGTCATACACACCAACGAAAATGGTTTGTTGGATCTCGATCGTAGTGATACACATATTCATAATATTGAAGCCAAAAGATGCAAAGTTAATAATGATAGTGCAACTTATTTGTGGCACTGCCGTTTAGGTCATATTGGTGTAAAGCGCATGAAGAAACTCCATACTGATGGGATTTTGGAATCACTTGATTATGAATCACTTGATGCTTGCGAACCGTGCCTCATGGGCAAGATGACTGAAACGCCGTTCTCCGGAACTATGGAGAGAGCAACAGATTTGTTGGAAATCATACATACAGATGTATGTGGTCCGATGAATATTGAGGCTCGTAGCAGGTATCATTATTTTCTGACCTTCACAGATGATTTGAGCAGATATGGGTATATCTACTTGATGAAACATAAGTCTAAAGCATTTGAAAAGTTCAAAGAATTTCAGAGTGAAGTAAAAAATCATCGTGACGAGAAAATAAAGTTTCTACAATCTGATCGTGGATAAGAGTATTTGAGTTACGAGTTTGGCCTTCAATTAAAACAATGTCGAATAGTTTCACAAATTCACGCCACCTGGAACACCACGGTGTAATGGTGTGTCCGAACGTCATAACCGTACTTTATTGGATATAGTGCAATCTATGATGTTTCTTACCAATTTACCACTATAGTTTTGGGGTTATGCAGTAGAGACAGCTGCATTCACATAAAAAAGGGACACCATCGAAATCCGTTGAGACGACGCCTTATGAATTGTGGTTTGCCAAGAAACCAAAGTTTTCGTTTCTTAAAGTTTGGGGTTGCGATGCTTATGTGAAAAGGTTTCATCCTGATAAGCTCAAACCCAAATCGGAGAAATGTGTCTTCATAGGATACCCAAAGGAGACAGTTGGGTACACCTTCTATCACAGATCCGAAGGCAAGACATTCGTTGCTAAGAATGGATCCTTTCTAGAGAAGGAGTTTCTCTTGAAAGATGTGAGTGGGAGGAAAGTAGAACTTGATGAGGTAACTATACCTGCTCCCTTATTGGATCACAGAAATCTGTTCCTGTGACTTCTACACCAATTAGTGAGGAAGTTAATGATGATGATCATGTAACTTCAGATAAAGTTACTACCAAACCTCATAGGTAAACCAGAGTAAGATCCGCACCAGAGTGGTACGGTAATCCTGTTCTGGAGGTTATGTTACTAGACCATGACAAACCTACAAACTATGAAGAAGCGATGGTGAGCCCAGATTCCGCAAAATGGCTTGAGGCCATGAAATCTGAGATGAGATCCATGTATGAGAACAAAGTATGGACTTTGATTGACTTGCTCAATGGTCGGCGAGCCATTGATATTAAATGGATCGTCAAGAGGAAGACGGACGCTCATAGTAGTGTTACTATCTACAAAGCTAGAATTGTCGCAAAAAGGTTTTTCGACAAGTTCAAGGTGTTGACTACGATGAGAGTTTCTCACTCGTATCTATGCTTAAGTCTGTCTGAATCATGTTAGCAATTGCCGCATTTTATGAAATATGGCAAATGGATAAACAAAACTGCATTCCTTAATGGATTTATTAAAGAAGAGTTGTATATGATGCAACCAGAAGGTTTTGTCAATCCTAAAGGTGCTAACAAAATATGCAAGCTCCAGCGATCCATCTATGGACCGGTGCAAGCATCTCGGAGTTGGAATATACACTTTGATAAGTTGATCAAAGGATATAGTTTTATACAGACTTGCGGTGAAGCCTGTATTTACAAGAAAGTGAGTGGGAGCACTACAGCATTTCTGATAAGTATATGTGAATGACATATTGTTGATCAGAAATAATGTAGAATTATTCTGCAAAGCATAAAGGAGTGTTTGAAAGGAGTTGTTCGAAGAAAGACCTCCGTGAAGCTGCTTACATATTGAGCATCAAGATCTATAGAGATAGATGAAGACGCTTGATAAGTTTTTCAATGAGTACATACCTTAACAAGATTTTGAAGTAGTTCAAAATAGAACAGTCAAAGAAAGAGTTCTTGCCTGTGTTACAAGGTGTGAAATTGAGTAAGACTCAAAGCCCGACCATGGCAGAAGATAGAAAGAGAATGAAAGTCATTCCCTATGCCTTGGCCATAGGTTCTATAAAGTATGCCATGCTGTGTACCAGATCTATTGTATACCCTACACTGATTTTGGCAAGGGAGTACAAAGTGATCTAGGAGTAGATCACTGGACAGCGGTCAAAATTATCCTTAGTGGAATAAGGATATGTTTCTCGATTATGGAAGTGACAAAAGGTTCATCGTAAAGGGTTACGTCGATGCAAGTTTTGACACTAATCTAGATGATTCTATGTCTCGGTCTAGATACATATTGAAAGTGGGAGAAATTAGCTAAGAGTAGCTCCGTGCAGAGCATTGTAAACATAGAAATTTGCAAAATACTTACGGATCTGAATGTGACAGACCCGTTGACTAAAATTATCTCACAAGCAAAACATGATCACACCTTAGTACTCTTTGGGTGTTAATCACATAGCGATGTGAACTAGATTATTGACTCTAGTAAACCCTTTGAGTGTTGGTCACATAGAGATGTGAACTATGGGTGTTAATCACATGGTGATGTGAATTTTTGATGTTAAATCACATGGCGATGTGAACTAGATTATTGACTCTAGTGCAAGTGGGAGACTGAAGGAAATATGCCCTAGAGGCAATAATAAAGTATTATATATTTCCTTATATCATGATAAATGTTTATTATTCATGCTAGAATTGTATTAACCGGAAACATAATACATGTGTGAATACATAGACAAACAGAGTGTCACTAGTATGCCTCTACTTGACTAGCTCGTTAATCAAAGATGGTTATGTTTCCTAGCCATAGACATGAGTTGTCATTTGATTAATGGGATCACCTCATTAGGAGAATGGCGTGATTGACTTGACCCATTACGTTAGCTTAGCACCCGATCGTTTAGTATGTTGCTATTGCTTTCTTCATGACTTATACATGTTCCTATGACTATGAGATTATGCAACTCCCGTTTACCGGAGGAACACTTTGTGTGCTACCAAACGTCACAACGTAACTGGGTGATTATAAAGGTGCTCTATAGGTGTCTCCAAAGGTACTTGTTGGGTTGGCGTATTTCGAGATTAGGATTTGTCACTCCGATTGTCGGAGAGGTATCTCTGGGCCCACTCGGTAATGCACATCACTATAAGCCTTGCAAGCATTGTGACTAATGAGTTAGTTGCGGGATGATGTATTACGGAACGAGTAAAGAGACTTGCCGGTAACGAGATTGAACTAGGTATCGAGATACCGACGATCGAATCTCGGGCAAGTAACATACCGATGACAAAGGGAACAACGTATGTTGTTATGCGGTCTGACCGATAAAGATCTTCGTAGAATATGTGGGAGCCAATATGGGCATCCAAGTCCCGCTATTGGTTATTGACCAGAGAGGTGTCTCGGTCATGTCTACATAGTTCTCGAACCCAAAGGGTCCGCACGCTTAAAGTTACGATGACAGTTTTATTATGAGTTTATATGTTTTGATGTACCGAAGGTTGTTCGGAGTCCCGGATGTGATCACGGACTTGACGAGGAGTCTCAAAATGGTCGAGACGTAAAGATTGATATATTGGAGGACTATATTCGGACACCAGAAGTGTTCCGGAGAAGTTTCGGATTAAACCGGAGTGCCGGAGGGTTACCGGAACCCCCCGGGGAAGTATTGGGCCTTAGTGGGCCTTGAGGGGAGAGAGAGGGCAGCAGCCATGAGGTGGCGCGCCCCCTCCCAAGGGGAGTCCTAGTTGGACTAGGAGAGGGGGGCGCAGCCCCCTTTCCCTTTCCCTCTCCCTCTCTTTCCTTCCCCCCTCTTTTCCTAGTAGGACTAGGAAAGGGGAGTCCTACTCCTACTAGGAGGAGGACTTCCCCTCTCTCCTTGGTGCGCCTAGGGTAGCCGGCCTCCCCCTTGCTCCTTTATATACGGGGGCAGGGGGGCACCTGAGAACACACTTGATATACGATATTTTAGCCGTGTGCGGTGCCCCCTCCACCAGATTACACCTCGATAATACCGTCGCGGAGCTTAGGCGAAGCCCTGCGTCGGTGGAACATCATCATCGTCACCACGCCGTCGTGCTGACGAAACTCTCCCTCAACACTCGGCTGGATCGGATTTTGAGGGACGTCATCGAGCTGAATGTGTGTAGAACTTCGGAGGTGCCGTGCGTTCGGTACTTGATCGGTCGGATCGTGAAGACGTACGACTACATCAACCGCGTTGTGATAACGCTTCCGCTGTCAGTCTACGAGGGTACGTGGACAACACTCTCCTCTCTCGTTGCTATGCATCACCATGATCTTGCGTGTGCGTAGGAATTTTTTTGAAATTACTACGTTACCCAACACTTTCATGCAGTTATCCTGTCCACTTTACTACTGAACTCATTTACCAAAATGAGTTTCATATACAACATGGTAAACATGTGATGTGTCTGCTTGTTTCTCTTTTAGAATGCGGACAAAATATTGGAGAACAGTACCGCGTTATCCAATGATAAAGGAAGTAATGCAGATAAGGTTCAAGATAGTGAGACATCCCATTTGGTCTCCAAGAAAGCTGATAAAAACTATCTTGACAACAGTGAGGGAACCCAAAAGTCCTGTCTTGATGTAGTTTTCGAGTTACTGGCCACTACTGCTGGCACAAGCTCTTCGAACTCACTGCCTGAATCAGTTCGTCTTCTTGAGTCTCAACTTCAAGTTGAAAGACATCAATCAGATGTGCTGCGACAGGAAGCTGAAGGACTGAGGAAGTCCCTGCAGAATTCAGATGCATATTTCTGGTGCAACAGCAAGCGCTGGAGGATTTAGGCGCCAAACAAGAGAACGTTAATAAGCTTGCTAAGCATCTTGCCAGCATTATGGGTACCCAGGGTATTGTTTCTTGAGATCTTCTGAAGTGGTTTCAGTTCTGGATTTGTTTTGCTGCGGCGTTTATTTGCGCTGGTCGCCAACTTTGACAACCAGTGTATATGATATGCTGCTTTGTTCCCTATATTTGCACTGGTGGCGAACTTTGATGCCCAGTGGATGTAATATGTGTAATAGCCATGATAGCCTAGCGTTAGTTGCTTGCTTATTTATTCCCTTGTTGTCTTGTTTATTTGTTTTCTTGTAGTCATTGCAGTTCTTTTTCCGCGGTTAGCTAGTGGCTGCAATAACCTATTTTTTAAAACTAGGCCACAATAACCATGGACTAATATTTACTGTAGTGACACTGGGCCTCCTACTGGCCGTAGAAACAGTGGGCCTTCTACGGGCCGTAGAAACAATGGGCCTTCTACGGGCCGTAGAAACAATGGGCCTTCTGCGGGCCGTATCATCAATGGGCCTTATACGGGTCGTATGATCGATTGGCCAAACATGGGCCAAACAGACTGCATTATGGCCGTAAACGGGCTAGAGTTGTAATCGTCCGTTCATGAGCCGACCATAACGGGCCATCGTTAATAGGCCGTATTTGGTGATGCTATGAAAATGGACCAGGAGACTAACGGTCCACAAACAGGCCGACTGTAACGACGGGCTGAATTTGGCCCACAAGAAGAAAATGATAGTAATGGGCCGTAAGTAACCGAATGCTGCAAATGAGCCCAAGAATAAATGGGCCCTCAGAAGGCCGAAAGTTAACTTGGGCTGGAAACGGCCCAATGGAATAACGGGCCGTTAATGGGTATAAAGTGATACACTATTCATTACGGGCCAGTTTCACCACAGGCCGTTAATGGGTGTAAAGTAATACACTGTTCATTACGGGCCAGTTTCAGCACGGGCTGCTAATGGGCCAAGAGTTACAAAGGGCCTCATATGGGCCGAAAGACGTCATGGGCTATACATGGGCCAGAAGTGAAAACGGGCTGGAATCATATTGGATGGCCCATATGACGCTACTGGGCCTAATTCGGATAGGGCGTAACGGACCTTGGGTTAGCAGGCTGTAAATGGGCTATATGCGAACAGGCCGTTACCAGGCTTTCCATGGGCCGGCCCGCCAGCTTTTGACCAAGTCAAACGGGCCGGCCTTTTCACAGGAATGGGCCATTGTTGGGCCGTGCCACGTGTCGACGTATCATAGGCGCCTTCTGTCCAGTGAGTGGATGACATCTGCCCAACGATGAGCCGACACGTGTTTCCTCTAGCCAATGATGATTTTACACATGGAAAATCCCCATTGGTCGGGGCTGTTAACGGGTTATCGGATCCAAAACCCGACCCGATAGCTTAATGGCGTTCCGTTACGGTGGATGCCACGTGTCGGTCACCCTTGACGAAAGCACTTCTATGACGCGCGATTTATCGTCATGGAAGTGGACACTTCCTTGATGATAATTTTGGTAATGTCATGGAACACTTCTATGACAGCACATGTATGACTATCTTGATTCTGTCATAAATTTATCATGGATGTACATGCATGACAAAAAACGCGACCTACTGTGACAAACACGTATCATCACGGAAGTGTATTTTTTTGTAGTGGTCCCATCCGGACACGGGACGAAGTCTTCAATCTTGTACCTTCATAATCCAACAGTCCGGCCAAAGGATATAGTCCGGCCGTCCGAGGACCCCCTAATCCAGGACTCCCTCAGGGGGCGGCTATTTATAGCCTAGGGAGTAGCCCGACATGATAAGACACAAATGCCCTTTAATGATATGACCGTTAGATGGGTAGATATTTTGGGACAGCTGGCGCATAGCACAACAACGGTCGGAAATTTGAGTATCAAATTCCTTAGGGCTATCATGTTCCTCACTTGTAGGCAATCCGCACTGGCGAATTCCTAACTCCTCAGTCAGAACAAATTCCTCAAAGACCAGAAGAACTTGGTCTCTGTCACTGAAGAAATTGACTGAACTGCATGAGATTTCCAATGGCTTCCCTCGAAGGGATTGGTAGGTGTAGGATTTGAGATGAGCATCACTTGGGAACTTTTCCTTAGTTTTTCCTCAACCCCCTTTAATAGTACGATGTTTCCTATGACTCAAGAAAGAGAAAATGAAACTACGAAAACAAAAGTCTTCACGCTTCATGTTCCTCGCATGAAATCCAAGTATTCACGGTCACACCATTTTCTTCACTTTCAAAGTCTTCGGAAAGTCTACAGGAATCCAAAGTCTTCAGTTGAAGACATTCATTTTTAGGGGTCGACTTTCTCTGTAAATATCAAACTCCTCATAGACTTATAGACCTGTATACACTCACAAACGCATTAGTCCCTTAACCTATAAGTCTTCAATACACCAAAATCACTAAGGGGCACTAGATGCACTTACAGATTGGTAGGTAATTACTGTCCTCCGAGTCCTCGTTCCCGACCGGATCGTCAGGGTTAACTTGCCCTTGCTCCCAATCATCCTGTTCGGATGTTGGTTTGACAGGGGTTTCGGGGTCTTCGGCATTCTCCGGAGTGTTATTGTCTCCGGTGCCGGTGTTACTATCTTTGTCGCGACGCGATTTTGAGCGGCGCCGCTGACATCGACGCTCCGGAGGGGCTACGGCAGGCTTGTCCTCAATCGGATCCTGATTTCCGTCATCGCCATCCTCTTTGGGTGTGTCCACCATGTACACGTCGTATGTGGAAGTGGCCGTCCAGCATCCGGTGAACGGCGGGTTTTGGCTTTGCTCATCTCCGGCATCGTCGTCCATACCGTCGATGTCTTCGGAGGCGTAATCGATCGTGTCGGTTAGATCCTCGACAGTGGCTATAAATGGGTGGTGGGTGGGACGTAAAATTCCCTGCTCTCAACCCCTAGCATGGGCTGGGCGTAGTTTGGCAGTGATTCTTCTGCAATGGCGAGGGATCGCATTAAGTCTAGGGCCTCGTTTAAGAGCGAGGTTTGGACGGGGAAGCAAGAGTCCGTGGGGTTGGGCGGAACATAAGTTTCCTGGCCGAGCTCAGATGACGCGGACCTCGAGAGTTCGGAGCTGGTATCCGGAGGCGAGTCCGGCTTTATGATGATAGAGGGAGCACATCGTAACTCCGGGCATGCCGGTGACGCGATCCCCTCCGGTTATCCGATGACAAGGTCTGTAGCTGCAGAGAGTCCAGCGGGCTCTAGACTCCTGTCCTCTGACCTAGTGATGTGCTATGGATCTAAGGCCAGAGCGGTGGTTGGGGCCGCGAACCCTTGGAAGATCAAGTCTCCTCGGACATCAGCGACATAGTTCAGATTTCCAAAACTGATCTGATGACCAGGGGCGTAGCTGTCGATCTGCTTCAGATGGCCAATCGAGTTGGCCCGCAGTGCGAAGCCGCCGAATGCGAAAATTTGGTCGGGGAGAAAAGTCTCCTTCACGGCGGCCTTGTTGTAGATGATCGATGGAGCCATCGAGCCTTCTGACGACGGCACAGTGGAACTCTCAATGAAAGCACCAATGTCGGTGTCAAAACCGGCAGATCTCGGGTAGGGGGTCCCGAACTGTGCATCTGAGGATCGAAGGTAATAGGAGGCAGGGGACATGATGTTTACCTAGGTCCGGGCCCTCTTAATGGAGGTAAAACTCTACTTCCTGCTTGATTGACTTTGATGAGTATATGGGTTACAAGAGTTGATCTACCTCGAGATCGTAATGGCTAAACCATGGATGTCTAGCTTGTATGATTATGATTGCATCTACGGACTAAACCCTCCGGTTTATATAGACACTGGAGGGGGCTAGGGTTATACAAAGTCGGTTCACAGAGAAAGGAATCTTCATGTCCGCACGCCAAGCTTGTCATCCACGCAAAGAAGAGTCCCATCCAGACACGGTGGAAGGCCTTCTATCTTGTATCTTCACGGCCCACCAGGCCGCCCATGTCACATAGCCCGGACGCCCGAGGACCCCATAATCCAGGACTCCCTCACCATCCACAATCAATTCCCTTATATATAACTAAAGAATTTCTAGACTCAAGTTCGACCAGTTTGGCTTGGTAATCCTACAGACAGTCAGGCTCTGATACCAAAGCTGTCGGGACCCCGATCCTAGGTCACACCGATCTAGCATGTAACACATCATATCACTTTGCGGCCTCACGCACGGTATTCCCACGGGTGCCACCTTACCTGGCCCGGGACTGTTTGCGCCTTTTGGCTCACGTATATGATACTGTCGCTAGCATCCATATGAAAAAGAACCCGGGCTGACATGACTATTCGTAAACCCAAGGTGGCGCTAACTTATAGGGACAAGCATACATGACCCAGCAACGAACGTGTCGATCAACAACATATTAACCGAAGTTGTAGCAAGCTACAAGGACTTAAAGGAACAACGTGTGACATTTCCCCAAAGGGACAAACACAGGAATGAAGAAGGACACATGCTGGCCAGCCTAAGTGTTCCGGAGCAGTAGCAAGCTACCATGGCTCAGTGGAAGCACTAGGAGACATTTCCCGGTAAGAGAGGCTACCAATAATAAACAACTAGGTTGTCGGATCCCACACATACCAAGCATTTCATTAACATACACACAATATGCTCGATATGTGCAAATAAAACATGGCATCACAACAAAACTCTACGACTCAAAGTATTTATTAATTAGGCTCCGAGGAGCCACATATTACAAACGTGGGTCTGAGGACCCAGCATTCAAGTCATACAAGCAATAAGCACATGCGGAAGCTTACCTAATCGGAGTACAGACAACTACAAATGAAAAAGGCTGAGAAGCCTGACTATCTAGAAGACCCTGCCGAGGGCACAAGATCATAGCTGAGGTAACAAGCTAAACGTCAAAGTCCACGCGGAACTACTAGTGAGACTGAAGTTTCTCTGCAAAAACATAAATTAAGCAAACGTGAGTACAAATGTACCCAGCAAGACTTACATCAGAACTAGCTACATATGCATCAGTATCAACAAAGGGGGTGGTGGAGTTTAACTGCAGCAAGCCAGCTTTGACTTAGTGGCTATCCTGAACTACGTCTGCAAGTAACTCTTTTGGGGTGGCGCACACGAGTCCATATATTCACCAAATCAATACACCACTATGGATCCGCTCCCGTCTCCCTACAAGATTGCCATCCATAGCACTCACACTTATCTTGCGCATTTTAGAGTATCCACTTTCACTTGTCTATGAACTGTATAAGCAACCAAGTAGTCCTTTACCGCGGACGCGGCTTTTCGAATAGATGATGTTAACCCTGCAGGGGTGTACTTCTTCACATACGCTCTCGCCACTTTCTGCCATGTACACATCATGTATCTCGGCAACCTTCAAGCGGAAGCCTGAAAAGGGTGTCACCCATGACCTGACTAACCACACAAGTCCCTAGTTCAGGTTTATTGCCTATTCAGGTTCCATCCGCAGGGAGTCCGGCCGAGGTTTCCACTACGGCCCCGAACGATGTGTGCAGGATTCCCGAGGCACCAAACAGGCGCCCCGGTACACAGTGCCACGTGCGTACCGCATCACAGCCCACCCCTCAGGTCAGTGCCGCGCATGGCCTCCAGCATATACAAACACTAGAAACTACTTGCAACTCCTGGACAGAGGACAGGGGCGGTTAATAAGTCGAGAGTCAATTAAGGATCCCAATGTGTGGTAGTAGCTGATCTTAAATCACACATACAGATCTAAGTTGCTAAGTACGGTTCCAATGAAACAACCCACCATGTACTCCTACATGGCCTCTCATCGATACCTTCACAAAATCATGTTCACACACTTAGCTCTCAACAGTGGGACATGTTCACACACCTCGAAATCATCCCTGATGAATCAGACCTGACTCAACTCTAAGCAGTAGCAGGCATGACAAACAAGCATGAAAGAGTAGGCACATCAGGGCTCAAACAACTCCTACTCATGCTAGTGGGTTTCATCTATTTACTGTGGCAATGACATGTCATGCAGAGGAAAGGGGTTCAACTACCGCAGCATGTAACAGATGAATCATTGTTGTCCTAATGCAGTAAAAGAGACCAGGAGCGAGAGAGTGGGATTGTATCAGAATGAACAAGGGGGGTTTTGCTTGCCTGGCACTTCTGAAGATAGTATAGTTCTTCATCGGTGTCAGCGATCTCATCGTCGGAACCACCTCTACTGAGAGGGGACAAATACCGGCAACAGAGAAGGAACACAATCAATGCAATGCAACAATATGATGCATGATTATGACATGGCAATATGCTGTGATTTGAGCTAATGCAGCTAGCAACAATTTAAATGGAGTTGGTTTGAATACAAGATTCAAATTCAAACTCCATATGTGATTATTCAAATTCCATTTAAATGAATTGACCTGATCAGCAGGCATAAGTTGCCCAAACATGCATGAAAATGCCATAAACTGATTCTTTGGATTTTTCTAATAATTTTTCATGTATAAATTATTTCATTTGGAGTTACGGTTTAATTTCTATGATTGTTGAAAGTTTTGAACATTTTCTGAAATTTCCTGGATTATTTTTAATCCAGAAAATTGTTAACTGCGTCAGCATGACGTCGGTGTGATGTCAGCAAGTCAACAGGGGCGGTCCAGGTCAAACCTGGCCGGTGGGACCCGTGTGTCAGTGGCTAACGAAGCTAACCTAGTTTAATTAGCACTAACCTAGGTTAAAACTAATTAAAGTTAACCTAAACTAGGTTAATTAGTCGGGCGGGGCCCGCATGTCATTGACCCAGGGAGGTCAAACCCCTGGTCAACCGAGGCTAACTCGTCGGCGGCTCGACGCCGGCGAAGCCAGACGTGGCGACGAGGTGGGGGATTCCTCCTCCGGCGACCATATGGCCGGCGGAGGGCATCTACGTGACACGGGCACTCTTCCACGTCGATTGATGGCGGTGGATGGGCCTGGGGTGGCCGGAGTCATCTCCGGCGTCGACCTTGGCGGTCACCGGAGCTCGGGTGAGCTCGGGGTCGATGCTACGGTGGGCGGGGCAGCTCGTGCAGGGCACCTACTTTCTCTATGCGGTGCAGGGAGGAAGCTGAGCACGACGGCCGGACCGTTAGGTGGCCGGAGACACGTTGGTGGTGAGCACAGGCGGCGGCGCGTGCGGGCGAGCAAGGTGCGGTGGATACGGCGCGCGAGAGCGAGAACAGAGAGGGGGAGAAGGGTCAGTGGCTCACGGCGAGTGCAGGGGAGCGAACGGCAAGCTCGGGGGAGAGCCGGAGCGGTCGGGGCGGCGGAGGCGATCTCGTCGTCGGGAGGTTGAAGACAAGCTCGGTGAGGACGTTTGGGGGCTTCCGGAGGGGCGTGGCTCGGTGAGGGGGTCGAGGACGAAGTGGTGGAGCTTCTGGGCGCGTCGGCGAGGCGTGGGGTGGCCGCGGTGGTGTTCGTCGGCGCGTTGCGTGGCGTTCGGCAGCAGCGAGAGAAGGAGAGCAGAGGAGCAGAGAGGCACGGGAGAGGATGAGTGAGAGGCCGAGGGGGTTCCAGGGTTGCATGGCATCATCCAGAGAGGGCCAGGGCGAAGCAGCAAGCAGTAGGTGGCAAGGCGCGTGCTCGCGCGCGTCGGCGACGCGCGCTGTCCTCCTGGCGCGGTGGAGAAGATGACTGGCAGGTGCCAGTGGGCTGGGCCGGCACAGTGCCAGGCCAGGTAAGTGGCCCAGGTGAGTCCTTCTTTCTCTCTCTCTCTCTCTCTCTCTCTCTCTCTCTTTTCTAATTCTTTCTATTTTCTATTTATTCTGTTTTGTTTTGATTTAGTAAAAATACTAAACCATTTGGTAAAATGCTGAAAATAATTGTGGGCACTTGTGAAATTATTGCCAACAGCCCTCATTTATTTTCAGAACTATTTGAGCATTTAAAATATTTATAGAATTTAAATGCCCAAATTCAAATACTTTATGATTCAATTCAAAAATCCAGGAATGACCTAGAAATATGTTCATCATTTTTGGCAGAGGTTTTCACCTTTACAAGAAATCATGAACATTTCCAAAGGGCATTTTGGGTTTATTGAAAAATATTTTATTTGAACCTATTTGAAAACTTTCTGGTGCTAGGGTTTGGACATCCCCAATTCAAATTCATTTGAATTTAAACATGTTGACATGATGGTCAACCAAAGACAAACAAAGACTGATCTAGGGCTGTGACATTTGATTCCTTGCAATAGTTTTGCGATATAAAGGTGGTAGTATATGGGTTGAGCTTGTGAGTAACTGTGGTTTAGTAAGAACATTGTCATTAAGGTTTGTGATTCATGAGGCATGCACGTATAGTCTCTCGTTATGCTATGAAGTTGGAGCATGATTTATTATTGATTTCCTTCCTTATGAGTGGCGGTTCGGGACGAGCGATGGTCATTTCCTACCAATATATCCCCCTAGGGGCATGCGTAGTAGTACTTTGCTTTGAGGGCTAATAAACTTTTGCAATAAGTATGTGAGTTCTTTATGACTAATGTGACTCCATGGATAATACGCACTCTCACCTTTCCGTAATTTTCTATCCTCTTCGGTACCGTGCATTGCCCTTTCTCACCTTGAGATGTGGTGCAAACTTCGCCGGTGCATCCAAACCCCGTGATATGATACACTCTATCACACATTAGCCTCCTTATATCTTCCTCAAAACAGCCACCATACCTACCTATTATGGCATTTCCGTAGCCATACCGAGATATATTGCCATGCAACTTCCACCGTTCTGTTTTATTATGACATATACCATCATTGGCATATTGCTTTGCATGATCATATAGCTGACATAGCATTTATGGCTCAGTCACCGTTCATCCTTTTTTATACATGTTACGGTAAATCATTGCACATCCTGGTACACCGCTGGAGGCATTCATATAGAGTAATATCTTATTCTAGTATCGAGTTGTAAGTAAATAGAAGTGTGATGATCATCATATTCATTATTAGAGCATTGTCCCAAGTGAGAAAATAAAGAAGAGGCCAAAAAGAGCCCACAAAAAAGAGAGGCCGAAAAGAGCCCAACAAAAAAAGAGAAAAAATGAGAGAAAAAGAGAGAAGGGGCAATGTTACTATCCTTTCCACACGTGTGCTTCAAAGTAGCACCATGTTTTTCATATAGAGAGTCTTCTATGCTTTCATTTGCATATAACTAGTGGGAATTTTTGATTATAGAACTTGGCTTGTACATTCCAATGATGGGCTTCCTCAAATGCCCGAGGTCTTCATGAGCAAGCAAGTTGGATGCACACCCACTTAGTTTCATTTTTGACCTTTGATAGACTTATAGATCTTAGTGCATACGTTGCATGGCAATTCCTACGCCTTGCATTGACATCAATTGATGGGAATCTCCATAGCCTGTTGATTAGCCTCGTCAATGTGAGACTTTCTCCTTTTTGTCTTCTCCATATTATCTCCATCACCATACTCTATTCCACCCATAGTGCTATATCCATGGCTTGTGCTCATGTATTGCGTGAGATTTGAAAAAGCTGAAGTGCGTTAAAAAGTATGAACCAATTGCTCGGCTTTTCATTGGGGTTGTGCATGATAATTACGTTGTGTTAAGAGGATGGAGCATGCCAAGGCTATATGATTTTGTAGGGATAACTTTCTTTAGCGTTGATATTTTGAAAGACATGATTGTTTGTTGGTATGCCTTATTATTATTGTTTTTATGTCGAACTATAGACTATTACTTTGAATCACTCGAATCTTAATATTCATACCACAAAATAGAGATTACATGATGAACATGATAGGTAGTATGTCACATCAAAAATTATGTTTTTATCATTCACCTACTCGAGGACGAGTAGGAATTAAGCTTGGGGATGCTTGATATGTCTCCAACGTATCTATAATTTTCGATTGTTCCATGCTATTACAGTATCAATCTTGGATGTTTATTATGCAATTATATATCATTTTTTGGGACTAACCTATTAACCTAGTGCCCAGTGCCAGTTGCTGTTTTTTGCTTGTTTTTTTGGCTTTTCAGGAAACCAATATCAAACAGAGCCCAAACAGAGAAAAAACTTGGTGCCGAGGGGATTGACAACCCCCTTGTTTGCGTTGGGTGCAAGGATTTGCTTTTGTGTGTGCAGGTGCTGCTAACGAGGTTCTATGTGGTTCTCCTACGGGATTGATAAGCTTGGTTCTTAACTGAGGGAAATACTTATCTCTACTGTACCGCATCATCCTCTCCTCTTCGAGGAAATCCCAACGCAGCTCACAAGTAGCACCCTGTAGGTTTGGAAACTCATAGACATGAACGAAATGTTCGTTCAATGACCCACAGCAAGACCGTGGACATCCATATCGATCCCTATGATCACAGGAATGATATTCGAGTGAACCTTTGGTTATTATGTGATGTTCCTTTTGCTTCGTGATATTTCAGAAAACCCGAGATGCATCGGTATCCTCTTGAGTCATCACCATTCTCACTATACCGAAATCCTCGTTAGTGGTTTTGTTCTTCTTTCTCGTTATTGTGTTCTGAAATCCTCGTGGGGAAGTCACATGTCTCTGGCCAGATGATGATCGATGCTGTCACACCGAGAGGTCCGTAAGAATACCTATCCATCGTCGGAGGAGAAAATCTCACTGTCGAGCTATCTAGTCCCTTGTTAAACTTTCCAACCAACCTGTAAGTTGTCGTTATGATCACCGTATTACAGGTGATGTCTGAGCAACTCCAAAGCCCACCGTACGGTAAGAAGTGACTATGATACTCTCATGGTCCAAGGAGCAAAGTCACACATTAACACTCCATGTTATTACAATTTAATACAGACGATATTAACTCAATTCATAACAAACAGGTTTGGGTCGAGGTCGATTCAATATGATCGTTCTCCTAACGTCATAATCTTAATGTTGTTTTAGGACTATCATTACACTTAACGATATCCTAAGATCCGAAAAACTTGATTAGCAACAATACTTGAGGTAGTCCTAGAGGCAAGACTAGGAACCTTTTATTTTACAGTTTATCATTCCACACGTGCATATGAGTTTTCCACTGAATCGCATATTCCAGGATCATAGCAGTTATAGCATAGAATATAAGCTCTATAGTTATGAATATGGAAATATTATAGTACAAATATTAGTGCCTCTAAGGCATATATCCAACAGAACTCCCCCTGAATATGTGCATAAGATGAATTTGCTTTGGATTCCAAATGCACATGGCAGGTTGAAATTGTGGAGATCTCCGCTATATCTTGGAATACAATCATGCATGATCATAAGGTATGAAGAATTTGAATGCATGATGAAAACTGGTGACTGACGAAATACAACATGCACGAGCATATATATCATTGAGGCACAAAGCATGCAAATAAAGTCTAGCAAAAGAGTCAGACCACCAATAGTTTTTAAGTTACATCCCGTCATAGAACACGTCAAATAAAACCAAGAGTCGCGACTTAGCAAAAAACATCCCGATATAATAACCTGCTTGAAGACTAACTCAAATTCCTCCCCCTTTGTCATCAAATGACCAAAAGGAGATGAAACTTAGGAATAAAGCCCCTGAAGAATATCATCTTGATGAATTCGGGGGAGCGCCAGCGTCGGTGTCGGGGTTGCGTGATGAAGAAGGGCCCGCAATAGTGTCTTCAACATCTTGATTTTCACCGGTAGAGCGTGAAGGAGACACTAAGCTTGGGACGAGCCAAGGAACTTGCACTCTCTTGAACTTCTTTTTGGGCGGATACGAACAATCAAAGTACTTGGTGAATTCCATCTTTGCAAGTTCTTCTGGAGTCTTCAGATGTGCTAATATGGCCTAGTTTCTGTCAAATATCTCATGGACATAGTAGTGATAGTTGTGAACGGAGTTTTGTGTCACTGTCATATTTGCAAGAATAGCAGCAAGCTGACGCTTAACCCAGTCATGATTGCGGTCCACCTTCTGGTGCAAGCTAATGAGAAGTTCACAGTGTGTCATGACTCGAGGAGCTTCACTCTGCGGGTTTTGCCTTCAGGCCTTTGCTGCAGTACCTTGGCTTGTAGTTTCATCACCAGTTGACTGAGAGGCTGGTTGACGGAATTGTCCATCAAGGCACTACAAAAAAAGACACATCCATGACATTATGGCCCGAACGAAAACTTTTTCTTTCATGGTTATGATACTTCTATGACTCTAATTGTGACAATAACACGCATCATCATAGATGTGGTGGGCTCCTACTTCTATGACAAAAAATCATGTCAGAAAATTGGCTTTTCATCCTGGGCAGGACGGGGACGCACCTGCATGACATTCTTTAGGCCGTCCATGACATCAAAAATCGTGGTAGAAGTAAGGGCGATGAAATTTTCGTGGAGTTCCTGGTTACGGTGGGTGGTCGGGGCCGAGCGATGCAGTGTGGTTGCGTGTTTCTCTCGTACGCACGATTGATGTGCGAGGCGCTCGCTAACTGAACCCGAGTGAGGCGTTCGCTCACCGAACCCAAGCGATTGATCAATCCCATTACATACTGAATTCGATCGATCCCTTTGCTGCTAACTGAACCCGAGCGATTCCTTCGCTAGTGCTGCTAATTGAACCCGGGTGATAGATCGCTGCTGCTGCTTATCACTACAAAAAAAACACTTCCGTGATGATACGTGTTTGTCACAGTAGGTCACGTTTCTGTCATGCATGTACATCCATGACAAATTTATGACAGAATGAAGATAGTCATACCTGTGTTGTCGTAGAAGTGTTCCATGACATTACCAAAATTATCATCACGGAAGTGTCCACTTCCATGACGATAAATCGCGCGTCATAGAAGTGCTTTCGTCAAGGGTGACCGACACGTGGCATCCACCGTAACGGGACGCCGTTAAGCTACCGGGTCTGGTTTTGGATCTGATAACCCGCTAACAGCCACGACCAATGCCGATTTTCCACGTGTAAAATTCTCATTGGCCGACGGAACCACGCGTCAGCTCCGCGTTGGCACAGGTGTCACTCATCCAACGGTCTAGATGGGCCTATGATATGTTGACATGTGGACGGGCCCAAAAGTGGCCCATAAAGTTTAAATGGGCCGGCCCAACTAAAGGCCCACAAGATTTAGCGGACCATAATGGGCCGGCCCAGCTAACGGCCCCCAAGATTTTGCAGACCATAATGAGCCGGCCCAGCTAAAGGCCCACAAGATTTAGCGGACCACAATGGGCCAGCCCTGCTAAAGGCCCACAAGATTTTGCAGACCATAATGGGCCGGCCCAGCTAAATACCCAACATTCTCAGTTAAGGCCCGTACGGCTAGTGTCAAATCGGCCCGTCAACGGCCTGTCCTAAACTTGTCATCATCGCGGCCCATGGTCACTTCTGGACCGTTAACAGTCTGCTAAGTATATGGGCCGAATTACGGCCCGATGTATTTTCGGCTTGTTGAAGGTCCTGCTTCATTTGGGCCCATTTACAGGCCATTGAAACTTTCGGCCCATAAATGACCGTGAAGGATTTGGGTCATATTCGGCCATGTCTGACATTTGGCCTGTTAGAGGCCCACTATAGATTTGGGCCACTTTCGGCCTATTGTGATTTTCGGCCTGTTAATGTCGGACGAAATCCATGAGCCATATGTGGCCCAACGTCACATCGGGCCCATTAACGGCCCATATAAAAATGACGATAATCTATCCCGACCGAACTTCTGGCCTGTTAAAGGCCCGTGTATTAGGTCGGCGCATTTACGGTCCGTCCGAATTTCGGCCTGTGAAAGATTCGCATCGTAAATGGGCCACCATTTCGGCCTGCTAAGACCAGTGGGTTATTTGGTACAATCAGGGCCCAATCTCACTTTCGGTCTATTAAAGGCCCATGTTTTTATGGGCTCGAGATATTTACACCTATAAACGGCCTATTGTTACTGAGGGCCCAAATTATATTTAGGCCTTAAAGGCCCACTATGGGCACAGGCCTACCAGAAAAATATGAAAGCTTATGCTGATTTAGGCCCAGATATTTTTAGTGGGCTACATGCAAATTTCGGCCCATAATCGTTTTTAGCCCAATGGGAATGGGCCCGAAGAATGTTGGCATGTTGGGCTCCTACGAAGCTTTCGGCCGAATACATTACTAAGATAAACCTACACTATACAAAAATAGAGTCGTAATTACTGCAGCCTTTGGCAGCATCATAGATGTTGTATCACAACAAAATAAATTCCAACCATACAACAAAAGGCTCGTTGGCATAAAGTTTACAGTCATTGCAGATAAAAGCACCATCAGATGTATAGAAGCACAGATCATTTGACCTGAGTGCTAATATTTCAGGCTGTAGAATCTGATGGAGCAGCACGATCTTCACCTTTTTTCCGCCATTGCTCTTGAACAACGAAGCGAATGTCTGATAGTCTAGTTTCAAAACCATTCATATCTTGACGACATTTGTCAACCACTATTCTTGTTTCCAAAACGACGTCCATTAGGGATTGGACTTGTGTTTGGAGCACATATATATCACTTTGTCTAGCAGGAAGATTTTGTGCAGTAGGCGATTTGGACGAGGTTACCTTGACAACCAACCCAGAATTACGCAGGAAGGTGCTTTTTGCACTGTTAGTGGAGAGATACTGATGCACTACAGCAAGAGGTGACATTGTGCCTATGGTAGCCTCGTCACCTTCGGGTGGTTGTGGCTGTTCAATCATTTGTTCCATAGCTTCCTGAAAGTTTGAACTTGTAGGTTAGTGTACCAGATAAGTTACTAATGAGACAAAAACAAACAAAGTAGGTTACACGTTTATACATAACTTATTTTGGTGAACTACTGTAATATATTGGCATGTATTGTAGTGCCAACTACATAATAAAATCACTTTCGGAACATATGTCCATGTAGCATGCCATTGTATTGTCTATTTCCTCACATTCGTTGACATCTAAGGATAAAGAGACATGGTTTAAAGTAGGATGAACATAGTATGACATCATTCATATCATGGGCAAAGAGATATAAAACAAACAGGCTATTTTATCATTGTGTGCGCACATGAACATAACAACTAAATTACAGATCAAGACCAAAAGAACATCCTTCATCTCTTTTAAACCATGTAAGGTGAAATGATACGTTAAGACAACTGTGTATAAAAGTGAACAGAGTAACTGACATTGGGTGCAAACCAAGTAGTTAAATGAACACATCACAGTACCAATCAGTTCAAAGGCAGGAGGAGTAATGTAACGCCCACGATGCGGCTATATCTCCCACATGTCGAGGCACGACTTAGAGGCATAACCGCATTGTGGTTTAGTCGAAAGAAGGGTCATCTTCACACAATCCCATGTAATGAACAAGCATGGGATAAAGAGTTTGCTTACAATCGCCACTTCACACAATACATAAATAAATCATACACAAATCAGAGTACACACATAGGTCCGACTACGGAACCAAGATAAAAGAAGACAACCCCAAATGCTAGATCCCTGATCGTCCCAACTGGGCACCACTACTGATCAACATGAAAAGAAACAACACAACGAACAAGATCTTCATCGAGCTCCCACTTGAGCTCAGTAGCGTCACCTGCACTGGTATCCTCGACACCTGCAACTGTTTTGGAAGTATCTGTGAGTCACGAGGACTCAGCAATCTCACACCCGTGAGATCAAGACTATTTAAGCTTATAGGAAAGGATGGGGTAATGAGGTGGAGCTGCAGCAAGCACTAAGCATATATGGTGGCTAACATACGCAAATAAGAGCGAGAAGAGGAGCAACAGAACGGTCGTCAACTAGTAATGATCAAGAAGTGATCCTGAACTCCTACTTATGTCAAACATAACCCAAAAGCCGTGTTCACTTCCCAGACTCCGCCGAAAAGAGACCATCACGGCTACACATGCGGTTGATGCATTTTAATTAAGTCGAGTGTCAAGTTCTCTAGAACCAGATATTAACAAATTCCCATCTGCCACATAACCGCGGGCACAGCTCTCGAATGTTTATACCCTGCAGGGGTGTCCCAACTTAGCCCATTATAATCTCTCATGGTCAACGAAGGATATTCCTTCTCCCGGGAAGACCCGATCAGTCTCGGAATCCCTGGGTACAAGACATTTTGACGATGGTAAAACAAAACCAGCAAAGCCGCCCGATGTGCCGACAATCCCGATAGGAGCTGCACATATCTCGTTCTCAGGGCAACACCGGATGAGACATCCTACGATTAAAACCAGACCTCGAGTTTCCACAAGGGGGCCCTGCAGTCTACTCGGTTCAGACCAGCACTTAGAGAAGCACTGGCCCGGGGGGGTTAAAATAAAGATGACCCTCGGGATGCGCGACTCCCAAGGGAAAAATGGCTAGGTGAGGCAAATGTAAAACCAAGGTTGGGCCTTGCTGGAAGAGTTTTATTCAAAGCGAACTATCAAGGGGGTCCCATAAATCACCCAACCGTGTTAGGAACGCAAAATCAAGGAACATAACACCGGTATGACGGAAACTAGGGCGGCAAGAGTGGAACAAAACACCAGGCGTAAGGCCGAGCCTTCCACCCTTTTCCAAGTATATAGATGCATTAAATAAATAAGAGATATTGTGATATCCCAACAAAGTTCATAATACCCATGTTCCAACAAGGAACAAACTCAATCTTCACCTACAACTAGCAACGCTATAAGAGGGGGCTGAGCAAAGCGGTAACATAGCCAAGCAACGGTTTGCTAGGAAGGGTGAAAAGGTTAGAGGCTGACATGACAAAAAGGGAGGCATGATATAACAAGTGGTAGGTAGTACAACATAGCGATAGAGCGAACACCTAGCAAGCAAAGATAGAAGTGATTTCGAGGGTATGGTCATCTTGCCTGAGATCCCGCAAGGAAGAAGAACGAGTCCATGAAGAAGACAAATGGACGTAGTCGAACGAATCTTCACAACTCCGGAACGAAACCGAAGCTAACGAGAGAAGCAACCCGGAAAGAAACAAACAACATAGTAAACCAACAAGCATAAGCATGGCATGATGCACAATCAAGTATGATGCATGTCCGGTTTAAATATGCATGGCATGGCACAGTGCAACAAACAACACTACAAATTAAGTGGAGCTCAATATGCAACGAGTTGCATATTGATGAAACACCACATTCAATATTTAGTTCTCTCTCGGTTATGTACCCAACAATATTAAATGTTGATTAACATGGCAAGAGGTGAAGCATAAGTAAACTAACTATTTAGGCAAGTTTCAATGAGGCCGGAAATAACAAACAACAAGTCCGGAAAATCCCCATATGCATATTTAGCAATTTAAAGGAAACAACAAATACAAACATTTTAAATGTTGTTATCAAGATGCGGATGACATTTACAGGTTTTATGCAATTTAAGAAAATGTTGACATAAGCATGTTATGGAGCATTTGTCACCGTGGTGGAAGAAAAGGGTGCCACGGCAACGATAACAAAAATGGTGCCACGGCAACCTTCCGATGATCAGATAACTCATTGAGATACCGGTGCAAAAGAGCAAGTGTGCGGATGTGCGAAACATGCAAAAGATGGTGGGGTGATCCCGATTACCGGGTGTCCCACATGTCGGTGGCATGGAAACACGGAACGCGCAAGCGACAACTGGGACACAGTGCAAACGCGAGCATCTCATACAACAAAGCATTCGCTCCACAGACGTCGTCTCGGGTTATACCTTTGAAGCGTGCCTTTTGAAACGGATCAAGTTCGTTGAGGGAAGTAGTGGAAGTAGTGGTTCACAAGTCGGAGAGGAAGTAGTCGTTCATGTTCCATAGATGCTCGGGGTCACGGCAAGGAACTTGAAGTCCACGGGGTCTTCGCGGGTCGACGGTAGTGGTACACGTTTCGTAGTCGTTAGAGTCATCGGTAGAGGAACTTAGTGGTCCATGTAGTCGAACTTGGCGCATCCGAGGGGTACTTGGTGAAATCACGTAGTCGTACACGGGTCGTAGAGGTACTTGGCGTCCCTGAGTCGAGGGTAGTGGTTCCCTTGGCGTTGTAGTCATGCATGGTGATGAGCGTCGGGGTACTTGATGGTCTCGAACTCCAAAGTGGTACAAGGAGAGATGCGCGGCCGTGGTCATCTTCAGACC
Organism: Triticum aestivum; assembly: GCF_018294505.1. Lineage (NCBI taxonomy): Eukaryota > Viridiplantae > Streptophyta > Magnoliopsida > Poales > Poaceae > Triticum > Triticum aestivum. Next base: position 286,943,080 of record NC_057814.1, on the reverse strand, counting down.
TAGGGCTCCATGATGGCGCCGTGGTGGTCTTGCAGCAACAGCAGAAGCAAGCCGTCGGGGAGGAGATGGTCGCGGCAGAGGACAAAGCAGAGGAGCAGCAGTGCGAGGTCGGGCTTGCGGGAGGGTGGAGCGACGGGAACAACAGTGGACGAGGTGGAGGCGCTCGATCCTCGGGCACGAGCGGGAGACTGTTAGCTGCGGACGAAGACGGCTGCTGGAAGTCGAGGTTGTCGGCGGACTTGGTCGCCAGAGGCGGGGACGCGGGAAGGAGGTTCGATGACGACCGGTGCTGGGGGCTCCGGCGAGCTCCTGCCAAAATGAAGGGAACGAGCGGCGCGGGGCTCCTGCTGGGCACGGAGGACGATGGCTGCGGGCGTAGGTGCTCGAGGAGCTCCTCTCCTCGGGCACTTGGGCGACGGGGATTTGGCGAGGAGGAGGCGTGGTCGCGGCCTGGTGCTGTAGAGGGAGGCGCGCGGGAGGCTGCGAGGGGGGTCGGGTGCAAGGTAGCGGCGCTGCCGGATCGGGATCCCTCTCCTGTGCGTGGATGGCAGCGCGAGAGGAGGAGAGGGAGACGAGCGAGAGCAGGGGGATCGAGCAGGAGGCGGTGGCAGGGGGAGAGATTGAGAGGAGGGTGTCGGGCTAGGTTTTAGGTGCGGCTGGGCCTTAGGGCAGGGATGGTCGGCCTGGTTGGTGAGGCCCAACAGGCCGGCGGGTGCAGGCTCTCTCTCCCTTCCATTCCCTTCTCTTACATTCTTTAGCAGAAAAAGAAATAGAGAGAAGAAAAGAAACAGAGGCTTTGGAAAGAACTTGGGCATGGGAATTATTTTCCCGGGCTCACAAAAATGTGCTCGTTCCAAGAAAAATGGAGTGGGCAAGATTGCAAGGTTTACATTTGAATTCAATTCAAATGGTTTGAACAAGGAGTAGGAATCCGAAGTTTCCGAAAATGTTGAACATTTAGGAAGAGCCTCGATAAAACGATAAAAGAATATGAGGACAAGTTGGAGACCAAGAATTGAGATGACAAAGGCCTTGGGATTTATTTGCAAGTGTGTCAAAGGTAATTCCACATACATGGAATACTTTATAAAGAGAAGTCACCCTAATATTGGGAGGATATGTTATAAAGAGAAGTCACCCTTCCCTCGATTTAAATGGATCGAAGATCCATGCAATTAATTTAGTTGAGTTTTGATGCAAAGATTAATGACATGATGCAATGCAAAAATAAAAGAGCAAGCACAAAAAGGAACACACGGTGATCACGAAAATAAGGAAGTCTTCTGAAGCGTCGGTCTCGGGGCGTTACAACACTCCACCACTACAAGAGGATCTCGTCCCGAGATCTAGGATGGCACCGAAGAAAAGCGGGAGAGGAAGAGAAGAGGTAAAACTAATTGCTTCTTAGACAAATGAGTGAAACCAAAGAACCTTGCGGGGTTGAACAAATCGAAAGAAATGACACAATGGAGATAAGCGAATTGAGAGGACTCCGTAGTAAACGGAAGCAAGGAACACCATGAGAACCTTGAGGTTAAATGACACGATAGATATCTAAACCACTCCGGTTAAAACAAGATAGGGCAGGAATAAGAATGATATAATTTGGGCAGCACTCCGACTGTAAATGGAAGGAATTGAACATGATCTTGACAAGATGAGAGGATACTCGATGAATTTAACAACACACTGCCTCCGTAACTAATGAAAGAATGGCACAAGGGGTAAGAAAGATTTTAGACAGCCCTCCTGTTGAGGAAGGAGACAAAACTTGATAAGATGAGAGAACTCGAATGAAAACACGACACTCCGGCTAAACGGATAAGAAAGGAAAAATTACATGATCTTGACAAAACAAGATGATTGGTCAAAGAGAGCAACATCACAAAGCCTCCGGAAACAATGCATGATAGTTAGATAGTTGGAGTGAATAGAACGAAGAATGAAACCAACATCTCCTACCATAAATGAATTTTAAAAAGCATCCTTACGAAGTAGGATTGAACGGAGTTGTTGGAAAACCAACAACGAAAAGAATAAGCTTGTAGTGGGCTTACGGAAACATCTCAACATTATGAGGTGACAAACGGCCACTAAAGGAAGCCATTGGTTTGAGTGAGAGCACCAAGGCGATGAAAAACTTCTTTCACCAAGAGGATAGGAGAAAACTTGGATCATTTATAAGCACTATAATAGCAACATTCCTTAGGGAAGGCTTTAGGTGAATTATAACCCAATATAACTCCAACAAAAGATTGATTGGTTGAAAAGATCTCTTGAACGAAGATAAAATGATGGATTTAAATATGTCACTCTTGAAAACTTTGTGAATCATGAAACCCGAAGGAAAATTATCGAGAATGACATCACACCACCTCAAAAGATAAGGTAGGAAGAATTGCACTACGGAATGCAAGATGAAGAATGCTTGAACTCCTCAAAACAAAACATGTGTTGAACACCATGTTTATTTTAGAGTATAGCTTGGCGGATCTTAACTCCGAGAAAAATCTTGAAGAACAATTGAAGAATGAAAAGAATCCTTGACGAACCACCATGTAGAGCCTCCATGAAGAACTCCGGTAATAAAGGAATGATCAAACGAAAGGGAAAGTTGAAAAGAACTCCGGGAGAAGCCTTGCAATGATTAGATGAAGCTTTGAAATGATATAATTGAAATAACTTGGAGCTCCGGAAAGAAAAACGAACAAATGAGATCAAGAATTTTGATGATTCTCCGGAGTAAGGAATTGAATTTTTACTTGATGAAACAAGAATAAGAATTATGTTATGCATATCCTTCACCAGTTTAAATTGATGACAAGCAACGGATTTGGCATACTACTTATTCTCGTAGAAAGGATTAAAGAGAGATATTGCTCAACTTGGGAAGGTCTTCATCGAACCACCGGTAGGATTTGGAAACAACGAATGAATTGATATGATAACCAAGAAAGAGAACTCTTGAACGAACCACCGCGAGAATTGAAAATGAAAGTAGCAAAGGCACAATTCAACGGAAAGAATTAGAAAATGAATGAAGATACTTGACAGAATTTAGATACACGAGAACGAAGAGATCATGAACTGATTAGAGGATATTTGAGCGATGCACCGGTAAGAATATGGAGATGAACGCAGAGACATCAATTTAGAATAAATGGAGAACGAAGCTGAAAACTTAGAACGAAGAAATCTTCTGAAATGATGGCCTTTGGATGATCAAGAAATGAAAACAACTCTGAAATGCTCCGGATGGGTAAGAAAAGAATTATGCGATTGGAAACAATTTGAGAGGATGGGAACAAGTAAGAACCATGAATCTTCAAGAGAACAGACCAAGATTCAAGAGAAATTCTTCTTCGGTCTTCAAATGTTGAGAATGACGATGAGAAACACCACCATGAATTGTTGAGGCACTCCGGAATGACAATTAGAAAGATTGAACCAACAATGAAAAGAATTTTAAAGATCTTGGAGAAAGACATTTGACTGATGATAATTCATTCTTACGTCAAACTTTGCAATGAATTTGAGAATAACTCCGGAAAAATTAGAAGAGTCAGGTAAGATCCTGGGAAAATACCTGTGGGTTAGGGCCCACTCAAGAGAAACACCGTTGAACAATTTAAAAGAGAGATTGCGCCAGTTGAATTAAATGGCTTGAATGAGATAACAACCTCGAAATAGCTTGAACGGATCTTGAATGAAAACACAAATCTCCTGAGATATCTTCAACACTCCGGAACACATGGAAAGCGAGAGGTGAATGATTAAGAGATACACCGACATGAGAAAACATTTGAAACGAGGAAAAGAATACGATCAACACTGAAAGCTTGACTTGAGTCCACCGGAGAAGAAAAAGAACGAAGAATAATAAACTTGAAGCTCCGTTAGTATCTTCATGGGAAAATCACCGGATAAGAACATTGAAAGAAAAGAATGAAGAGACTTCGCATCAATAAAAAAGATACTTGATTAAGAAATCTGAGTCCTTGAAGAAAAAGGGTGGGAGGGCGGGAAAAACAAAGACAACTTGGGACGGATGAAGCAAACACGTTGCAAAGAACTGAGAATTGATCTCGCGAATGTTGAAATGATCAGATCCACTTGAAGAGAAGCACGCCGGTTGGAAAAGAATTAACATGAAGACCTCGATGGTCAAGAAGGATTAGCAACCACATAGAAATATGAGAACACCGCTTAGAAAAAAGTATGGAATCAACATTTGACTTCGAAGCAACTCGAATACCACAAATTAAACAAAACAAAGGATTTGGCTTGCAGAATAAGCCGGAACAAACATATGATAGAGATTTCGTCCAAAGTTTTTGTGGTGGGGCCCACATGGGCTCGATCGTACAACACCATCATGTACAAGGCAGTGCACATGACATACGAAGCGTCCCCGAGTCGGCATAGCCAAGGACTCTTTAAGACACTACGAGACCACTGAAAAACCAACCGTGGAAAGGCGGACCACTAGACGTCGAACCCCAATCTCATATCATGCATCTGTCGGAAAGATATCCTAAGAGCTACTTGAATTCACACTTATAAACTCCCGAAACTTTCTGGTTATGCAATCAGGTGTTCGGGATACAGGGGACACACTATATATCACCCAAACTAACAATCCCTAGATCCAGCTGTATCCATCCGTCAACACATAACCAAGAAACCTTCGGAAATCGTGTACCTCAACCTTCGAAAAGCATCCGTTATACGAGTTATGGCAATACTCCCGAACTCTCGCCCCAGTACTGGGTGGCGTCAAGGTGATCTCACCAACAACTGCATAAAAGAGATTTTCGATGTCGGCGAAACTCAGGTATTCCAGAACTCCAACGATAAAATTGTGATGACAACACCTCGGAGCTCAACTCCCCGGGACACTGCCACAACCCCTAAATGTCAGGAGGCACCAAGAACAATGTTCTTGTCACAAAACCATTGGAACGATTCCAAGATACCCGCATGATCCTAAATTTTTTTTAGTGAAATTTGAGGAGAGAAAAGTCAAAACTTGTACGTCACGAGACCTCACCAGAGCGACGAAGGGACTGAGGAGTAAAAAGAATCCTAGTCTCCGATATATATACTCCTAAGACTCAAATCATTTTTGTTCTAGACTCAACAACGCCAGCGATTCGATCAAGCAGGGGGCTCCTAAGTCGGGGATGGCTCTGATTACCAACTTGTAACGCCCACGATGTGGCTATATCTCCCACGTGTCGAGGCACGACTTAGAGGCATAACCGCATTGTGGTTTAGTCGCAAGAAGGGTCATCTTCACACAATCCCATGTAATGAACAAGAATGAGATAAAGAGTTGGCTTACAATCGCCACTTCACACAATACATAAATAAATCATACACCAATTAGAGTACACACATAGGTCCGACTATAGAACCAAGATAAAAGAAGACAACCCCAAATGCTAGATCCCTGATCGTCCCAACTGGGCACCACTACTGATCAACATGAAAAGAAACAACACAACGAACAAGATCTTCATCGAGCTCCCACTTGAGCTCAGTAGCGTCACCTGCACTGGTATCCTCGACACCTGCAACTGTTTTGGAAGTATCTGTGAGTCACGAGGACTCAGCAATCTCACACCCGCGAGATCAAGACTATTTAAGCTTATAGGAAAGGATGGGGTAATGTGGTGGAGCTGCAGCAAGCACTAAGGATATATGGTGGCTAACATACGCAAATAAGAGCGAGAAGAGGAGCAACGGAACGGTAGTCAACTAGTAATGATCAAGAAGTGATCCTGAACTCCTACTTACGTCAAACATAACCCAAAAGCCGCGTTCACTTCCCGGACTCCGCCGAAAAGAGACCATCACGGCTACACACGTGGTTGATGCATTTTAATTAAGTCGAGTGTCAAGTTCTCTACATTTGGATATTAACAAATTCCCATCTGCCACATAACCGCGGGCACGGCTCTCGAAAGTTTATACCCTGCAGGGGTGTCCCAACTTAGCCCATTATAAGCTCTCACGGTCAACGAAGGATATTCCTTCTCCCGGGAAGACCCGATCAGTCTCGGAATCCCGGTTACAAGACATTTCGACGATGGTAAAACAAGACCAGCAAAGCCGCCCGATGTGCCGACAATCCCGATAGGAGCTGCACATATCTCGTTCTCAGGGCAACACCGGATGAGACATCCTACGAGTAAAACCAGACCTCGAGTTTCCACGAGGGGGCCCCGCAGTCTACTCGATTCAGACCATCACTTAGAGAAGCACTGGCCCGGGGGGGTTAAAATAGATATGACCCTCGGGATGCGCGACTCCCAAGGGAAAAAAGGCTAGGTGAGGCAAATGTAAAACCAAGGTTGGGCCTTGCTGGAAGAGTTTTATTCAAAGCGAACTGTCAAGGTGGTCCCATAAATCACCCAACCGCGTTAGGAACGCAAAAGCAAGGAACATAACACCGGTATGACGGAAACTAGGGCGGCAAGAGTGGAACAAAACACCAGGCATAAGGCCGAGCCTTCCACCCTTTACCAAGTATATAGATGCATTAAATAAATAAGAGATATTGTGATATCCCAACAAAGTTCATAATACCCATGTTCCAACAAGGAACAAACTTAATCTTCACCTGCAACTAGCAATGCTATAAGAGGGGGCTGAGCAAAGTGGTAACATAGCAAAGCAACGGTTTGCTAGGAAGGGTGAAAAGGTTAGAGGCTGACATGACAAAAAGGGAGGCATGATATAACAAGTGGTAGGTAGCGCAACATAGCGATAGAGCGAACACCTAGCAAGGAAAGATAGAAGTGATTTCGAGGGTATGGTCATCTTGCCTGAGATCCCGCAAGGAAGAAGAACGAGTCCATGAAGAAGACAAACGGACGTAGTCGAACGAATCCTCACAACACCGGAACGAAACCGAAGCTAACGAGAGAAGCAACCCGGAAAGAAACAAACAACATAGTAAACCAACAAGCATAAGCATGGCATGATGCACAATCAAGTATGATGCATGTCCGGTTTAAATATGCATGGCATGGCAAAGTGCAACAAACAACACTACAAATTAAGTGGAGCTCAATATGCAACGAGTTGCATATTGACGAAACACCACATTCAATATTTAGTTCTCTCTCGGTTATGTACCCAACAATATTAAATGTTGATTAACATGGCAAGAGGTGAAGCATAAGTAAACGAACTATTTAGGCAAGTTTCAATGAGGCCGGAAATAACAAACAACAAGTCTGGAAAATCCCCATATGCATATTTAGCAATTTAAAGGAAACAACAAATATAAACATTTTAAATGTTGTTATCAAGATGCGAATGACATTTACAGGTTTTATGCAATTTAAGAAAATGTTGACATAAGCATGTTATGGAGCATTTGTCACCGTGGTGGAAGAAAAGGGTGCCACGGCAACGATAACAAAAATGGTGCCACGGCAACCTTCCGATGATCCGATAACTCATTGAGATACCGGTGCAAAAGAGCAAGTGTGCGGATGTGCGAAACATGCAAAAGATGGTGGGGTGATCCCGATTACCGGGTGTCCCACATGTCGGTGGCATGGAAACAAAGAACGCGCAAGTGACAACTGGGACACGGTGCACACGCGAGCATCTCATACGGCAAAGCATTCGCTCCACGGACGTCGTCTCGGGTTATACCTTCGAAGCGTGCCTTTCGAAACGGATCAAGTTCGTTGAGGGAAGTAGAGGAAGTAGTGGTTCACAAGTCGGAGAGGAAGTAGTCGTTCATGTTCCGTAGATGCTCGGGGTCACGATAAGGAACTTGACGTCCACGGGGTCTTCGCGGGTCGACGGTAGTGGTACACGTTTCGTAGTCGTTAGAGTCATCGGTAGAGGAACTTGGTGGTCCATGTAGTCGAACTTGGTGCATCCGAGGGGTACTTGGTGAAATCACGTAGTCGTACATGGGTCGTAGAGGTACTTGGCGTCCCTGAGTCGAGGGTAGTGGTTCCCTTGGCGTTGTAGTCGTGCATGGTGATGAGCGTCGGGGTACTTGATGGTCTCGAACTCGAAAGTGGTACAAGGAGAGATGCGCGACCGTGGTCATCTTCGGACCTGGGGCTCCATGATGGCACCATGGTGGTCTTGCAGCAGCAAGCCGTCGGGGAGGAGATGGTCGCTGCAGAGGATGAAGCAGAGGAGCAGCAGTGCGAGGTCGGGCTTGCGGGAGGGTGGAGCGACGGGAACAGCAGTGGACGAGGTGGAGGCGCTCGATCCTCGGGCACGAGCGGGAGACGGTTAGCTGCGGACGAAGACGGCTACTGGAAGTCGAGGTTGTCGGCGGACTTGGTCGCCAGAGGCGGGGACGCGGGAAGGAGGTTCGATGACGACCGGTGCTGGGGGCTCCGGCGAGCTCCTGCCAAAATGAAGGTAACAAGCAGCGCAGGGCTCCTGCTGGGCACGGAGGACGACGGCTGCGGGCGTAGGTGCTCGAGGAGCTCCTCCCCTCGGGCACTTGGGCGACGGGGATTTGGCAAGGAGGAGGCGTGGTCGCGGCATGGTGCTGTAGAGGGAGGCGCGCGGAAGGCTGCGAGGGGGGTCAGGCGCAAGGTAGACGCGCTGCGGGATCGGGATCCCTCTCCTGTGCGTGGATGGCAGCGCGAGAGGAGGAGAGGGAGACAAGCGAGAGCAGGGGGATCGAGCAGGAGGCGGCGGCAGGGGGAGAGATTTAGAGGAGGGGGTCGGGCTAGGTTTTAGGTGCGGCTGGGCCTTAGGGCAGGGATGGTCGGCCTGGTTGGTGAGGCCCAACAGGCCGGCGGGTGCAGGCTCTCTCTCCCTTCCATTCCCTTCTCTTTCATTCTTTAGCAGAAAAAGAAATAGAGAGAAGAAAAGAAATAGAGGCTTTGGAAAGAACTTGGGCATGGGGATTATTTTCCCGGGCTCACAAAAATGTGCTCGTTCCAAGAAAAATGGAGTGGGTAAGATTGCAAGGTTTACATTTGAATTTAATTCAAATGGTTTGAACAAGGAGTAGGAATCCGAAGTTTCCGAAAATGTTGAAAATTTATGAAGAGCCTCGATAAAACGATAAAAGAATATGAGGACAAGTTGGAGACCAAGAATTGAGATGACAAAGGCCTTGGGATTTATTTGTAAGTGTGTCAAAGGTAATTCCACATACATGGAATACTTTATAAAGAGAAGTCACCCTAATATTGGGAGGATATTTTATAAAGAGAAGTCACCCTTCCCTCGATTTAAATGGATCGAAGATCCATGCAATTAATTTAGTTGAGTTTTGATGCAAAGATTAATGACATGATGGCATGATGACATGATGCAATGCAAAAATAAAAGAGCAAGCACCAAAAGGAACACACGGTGATCACGAAAATAAGGAAGTCTTCTGAAGCGTCGGTCTCGGGGCGTTACAAGTAAGTACTTACAACAGCGGCTTGAACTGGTGTGCTCATGCCCTTCATCTTGCTGGTGTGGCAATCCTTGAAGATTTGCAATGCATTCGGTTCAGGTTCTTTTTGGTCCGCACAGGCTTTCCTCTGTATTTGGAACAAGTCAATATAGATACAATAATATGGCACAGAAAAAGAAGGAAGTAGCAGCTATTTACAAGAGCCTCGCAGTGTGCAATATAGCTATGAGATCCCGTTGTCTGTTGGAATTTCACTTTAGAACGGTTGGTCTTCTTCTTCAAACAGTTAGCCTAGAAGAAGATACACTTGTAAGGCACATACATAAATACAAGTTCAATATGTGGTCTGATCAAATACATATAGCCTACCTGATACTTTGGATCAGACCAGTGTTTAACGAGGGCTGTCCAGTCTTCATCTATAATATAATCCACAGGAGATGTTCGGGCGATTTCATTGTTAGCCTTGCCTTCAAAGTGAGATTTTGTAAGGTGGTACCGATACTGTCGCAGAGCAGACTAAAAAACATGAGTGCATGGTTGTTTAGTTGCATCATCTTTCGGATCCAACTTGAACCTCATCTGTTGAAAAAAGAATGTGAGTCTTATTAGGAGGAAGCTAGAAAGTATGGGACAGAGGAAGAAAATATTACTAATTGCGATGAATAACATTACTTACGGATAAATGGTCAAGGAAGGTGTTAAACTGGGTATTGTCTTTCTCATTCCTGTATTGGATCCATGTTGGGAGGATACGTGCATGACATCTAACGGCAATGGCTGCCTCTGATACTAACTTGGCTGACTCTGTAGCATCATGTGGCCTTTTTAAACCTGCCTCAAAATGGATCTCCATTCTTCCTCCCTTAGATTTTGTTAATCTGTCAAGCATTATCCCTGATGTCTGTTTCCGCTTGCGCCGTGGTGCTAGTTCAACAACGAATATGGAAAGCGTTAGTGTACATCAAACTGTGAGAATACGTATAAAGGAGCATGCAACTACAACTTGACTCGGTCAGGTACCATCTTGTGTTGATGCTCATGAGGTTCATCTGATCTTGCCAAGTCCTGTTGTGTCAGCAGTGCTTCAGAAGTAGTGTTAGGTGTGAAGGCAGCTTGGGAACTGGCCAGTTCTGTAGCAAACAAACGAGTAACTCGTTGAGATGCTGGTACAGTTGAAGCGGATGCTGCAGCTGGTGGAGCAGGTGATACCGTGTTTGTAGATTTAGCTGGTGGACTTGGATCTTGTACTGCACAATAAGTACCAGCAGAATCTGGATGACATATCCTTCTCCGTTTCACTCGACGAGTAACACCACTCCGTACTATATTATTTTCCTTGCTCTTTTTTGACTTTGCCATGTCAAGCCGTAGCTACAACACAAAAGAATAAAATCGCTCTTCAGAACTCATTGATGCATGATACAGACAAGCAATACTTTGATGTAAGACAACCGTATGAGGATGGAATATGTAAGAAAAACTGGACGGCATGACATATTCACAGCTATGATGTGTAAACTAAGCAGAAGGATTTTCAAGAAAATAGAAGTAATGCAAGCTAGACACCTTATGAAAGATGCAACCAATATTACTCTGCCAAGTTAAAAGTGTCTTGTCATAAGTGGCAATTCGAAAAATTAGAAGCAGTACAACGTAGAAATCAATGCAAGATGCAACCACTATCAAACTGCCATGTTAAAAGCGTCCAATCATGAGTGACTGATGCGGGATACACAACAACAGTACTTTGATGTAAGAACATGGTATGATAGATAGATGTAGTGTATTCTAGACAGAGAACGCCATGTCATATGCACATGTATAACGTATAAACTCAGCAGGTGCAATTTAATCAAAATAGAAGAAATACAGGCTAGACAACATATGCAACATGAAACCAATTATCACACTGTCAACTTAGAGCAAGCACCTGCAATGGTGGAGTACGGGAGATGAACTCATCATGTAGACTTGGGACTTCAACTTCATTAGCAGTAGGAGGGGCAAATCTAGAGAGTCTCTGTTTGCGTCGGTGCGGAGGACCACCAACATCCCTAACTTACTCTTTTCCTTCCTATTTTCTGATATTGCCTTATGAAGTCAATACCACAAGAAGATGAACAAAATTAGCTCTGCATAACTGGTTGATGCATGATACAGACGAACACTACTTTGATGTAAGGCAAGCGCAAGATAGGAGGATGGAATATATACAAAAAAGACAACATTTCATATTCACACGTATGATAGGAGGATGGAATATGTATGAAAAAACAGTAAACGGAAGGCATTTCAACAAAATTAGAAGAAATGAAAGCTAGGCACCATATGAACATGCAACCAATATCACTCTATCAGGTAAAAAGTGTCTCGTCGTAAGTGCCATTTCAAGAAATTAGAAGCAGTACAAGCTAGAAGACAGTGCATGCAAGATGCAACCTACATCACAGTCCCAAGTTAAATGTGTCTTATGGGTAAGTGATCGTTGCAGGTATAAGTTGTAAGCTACGTAGATGCAATTCAACATAATCAGAAGCAATACAAACTAGACATCATATGGAAAACGCAACCACATATAACAGTTCCAAGTTAGAGCAAGCACCTATGATGGTGGAGTAGGGGATATGTGCTCATCATGTACACGTATGTTCTAGAAATAGGAACACGTGTCATATTCACAGGCATTATGTGTAAAGTAAGCAGATGCTATTCAACAAAGTTAGAAGCAATACAAGCTAGACATCATACGCAACATGCAACCACATATAATAGTGCCAAGTTAGAGCAAGCACCTGTGATGGTGGAGTAGGGGAGATGTGCTCATCATCTACACAGCTACGTTGACTGTCTAGCCTTGCGTTGTCTTGCGAATCTTGTTGGGAGGATGGCCGAGTAGAATCTGTAGAGAACCTCCGTTTCAGTTGCTCGGAAGGACCACCATCATCCAATGCCTTGCCAATTTCCTTCAGCTTTATTGATTTTGCATTGTGAGGTCAAACCAACAAGAAAAGGGAATATAATTCGCTCTTCAGAACTCATTCATGCATGATACTGACGAACACTAGTCTGATGAAAGGCAAAGTCATGATACGAGGATGGAATATGTACGAAAAAAGGACGTCTTGACATATTCACACCTATGATGTGGTAACTAAGCAGAAGGCACTTCAACAAATTAGAAGCACTGCAAACTAGACACCATATGAAAGGTGCAATCAATATCACACTGCCAAGTTAAAACTTTCTCGTCATAGGTGGCGTTCATCAAACTAGAAGCAATACATGCTAGAAATCATATTCAAGACGCAAACCAATATCACACTGCCAACTTAAAGGTGTCCCATCATAAGTGACTGATGCAGGATACACAAGAAGAGTAGTTTCATGTAAGAACATGGTGTGATAGACAGATATAGTATGTACCAAAAACAGGAAAGCGTGTCATATTCACACGTATCATGTGTAAGGTAAGCAGATGTAGTTTACACTAATTAGGAGCAATACAAGCTAGACACCATATGCAACATGCAACGAGATATCACACTGCCAAGTTAGAGCAAGCACCTTGGATGGTTGAGTAGGGGAGCGGAGACTTGGACCTTGTAATGCATTATCAGTACAAGGAGAATCCGTACAAATGCTCCATTTACGTTGCTGCAGAGGACCACCATCATCGCCTTCCTTACTCTTTTCCTTCCTCTTTCTTGATTTTGCCTTGTCAAGTCAAACCCACAAGAAAAAGGAATAAAATTTGCTCTTAAGAACTCATTGATGCATGATACTGACGAACACTACTTTCATGTAAGGCAGCCGCATGATAGGAGGATGGAATATGTATGAAAAACAGGACGGCGTGACATATTGACATGTATGATGTATAAAGTGTAAACTAAGCACAAGGTGCTTGAACTTGTTAGAATCAATGCAAGCTAGAAACCATATGAAAGATGAAACCAGTATCACTCTGCCAAATTAAAAGGGTGCCCTAACAAATGTATTTGACCAAATTAGAAGCAATACATGGCAACATGCTAGAAATAATATGCAATATGCAACGAATAAAGGTGACTCATCGTAAGTGATTGATGCAGGATACAACAGAGAGGTAGTTTCATGTAAGAACAAGGTTAACACATAGATGTAGTGTGTACCAAAAATAGGAAGGCATGTCATATTCACAGGTATAATGTGTAAACTAAGCAGATGCAATTTACCCTAATTAGAAGCATTACAAGCTAGACACCGTATGCAACATGCAACCACATATCACACTGCAAAGTTAGAGAAAGCACCTGTGATGGTGGTGTGGGGGAATTGCGGTCATCAACTAGAGAGCTACGTTAACTATCTTCATTTAGCCTTCCTGTTTCTTGAGAATCATGTGGGGAGGATGACACTGCACTCCTTAAACGAGTATGGCATCTCACAGTAACCCACTGGGGTGACTGTCTCATCATAAGTGATTGACGAGGGATACAAAAGAGCATTAGTTTGATGTACGAACATGGTTAATAGACATATGTAGTATGTATCAAAAACAGGAAGGCATGTCATTATCAAAGGTATAATGTGTAAAGTAGCAGATGCAATTTAACCAAATTGGAAGCAATACAAGCTAGACACCATATGCAACATGCAACCACATTTGATAGTGCGAAGTTAAAGCAAGCACCTGGGATGGTTGTGTGTGGCAATTGAGATCATCAACTACACAGCCACGTTTACTGCCTCCAACTACTGACACTGCACCCTTTAGAGCGCTGAAACGCTTAGTGCTTATCTTCAAATTACACTGGAACGACTTCTGTCTTTTCTTTTCTGCATTCATCAACATTGCGTCAGAGTCTGAAATACCCATGCATAAAAAAAATAGTGTGAGTATGGGTGAAGTGTGTGCACAATTAGTACAGTGTAAAGGTAGCAGATAGCAGGTCGGTTAGAAATAAATGACGGGAGACATATGATAGCTCTACAACATGCATGACACACTACATTACTACAGGACTCTACGAAAATAACAATCAACTGAAAACAAATAGGCCAGTCCATTTTTTCTGCACCGTCCGATGTACAAAGTACGGGCAGATCACCTTCATCTACCTCCAGCCAGTCAGTGTTGACGATCTTCCTCGAAACGCCAATGACCACCAGCCCAGTCCCCTGCCTGCGCCCTCTCCTCGACCTCACCGCACCACCGTGCTTGGCACCGCCCCCCGGCCATCAATTCAAGCCCCGCCGACCTCCAGATCGGGCGCAAGCAGCTCCTGCGCCCCACACACCTATGATAGACATCGATGCGCCGCTTCCCCAGCGAACAGGCGGACTAGGTGCTCCGCGCGCCTAAGCGGGTGCTGCTTCTTTTAATTGCGATTCGACTGACCCTGAATTGAAATCCAGGCGGGCTACTGACCTCTAGCAAAGGTGAAACTGCAAAGGTGTCAGGACCCCGATTCTAAGTCACACCGATCTAGCATGTAACACATCATATCACTTTGCGGCCTCACGCACGGTATTCCCACGGGTGCCACCTTACCTGGCCCGGGACCGTTTGCGCCTTTTCGCTCACGTATATGATAGTGTCACTAGTATCCATATGACGGAGAACCCGGGCCGACATGACTAGTCCTGAACCCAAAGTGGCGCTAACTTACGGGGACAGGCATACATGAACCAACATCGAAGGTGTCAGTCATCAGCGTGTGAATCCGGGCTGTAGCAACTGGGCTAACAGGACTCCGGGAACCCGGGCTGTAGCAGGCTAGCAGGACTCCGGAAGTCACCACGTGACATTTCCCCGAAGGGACCGACACAGGAAAGAAGTGGATCACATGCCGGCCAGTCTAAGTGTTCCGGAGCAGTAGTAACTGGGCTAGCAGGACTCCGGTAAACCGGGCTGTAGCAGACTACCATGGCTCAGTGGAAGCACCAGACTACATTTCCCCATAAGAGAGGCTACCAAGGATAATAAACTAGGTTGTCGGATCGCACACATACCAAGCATTTCAATCATACACACAATATGCCCGATATGTGTAAATACAACATGGCATCACAACAAAACTCTACAACTCAAGGTATTTATTAATTAGGCTCCGAAGAGCCAGATATTACAAACGTGGGTCTGATGACCCAACATACAGAGCAAACAAGCAACAAGCACATGCGGAAGCTTAACTTGTCTGAGTACAGACAACTACAAATGAAAAGACTGAGAAGCCTGACTATCTACAAGACCCTGCCGAGGGCACAAGATCATAGCTGAGGTAACAAGCTAAACGTCGAAGTCCACGCGGAACTACTAAGGAGACTGAGGTCTCTCTGCAAAAACATAAAATAAGCAAATGTGAGTACAAATGTACCCAGCAAGACTTACATCAGAACTAGCTACATATGCATCGGTATCAATAAAGGGGTGGCGGAGTTTGACTGCAACAAGCCAGCTTTAACTCGGTGGCTATCCTGAACTACGACTACAAATAACTCTTCTGAGGTGGCACACACAAGTCCACATATTCACCATATCAATACACCACTATGGATCCGCTCCCGTCTTCCTACGAGGACGCCATCCATAACACTCATGCTTATCTTGCGCATTTTAGAGTATCCACTTTCACTTGTCTATGAACTGTACAGGCAACCTAGAAATCCTTTACCGTGGACACGACTATTCGAATAGATCATTTATAACCCTGCATGGGTGTACTTCTTCAGACACGCTCTCGCCACTTACCACCATGTACACGTCGTGTATCTCGGTAACCTTCAAGCGGAAGCCTGGCGAGGGAGTCGGCCACGACCTGACTAACCACACAAGTCTCTAGTCCAGGTTTATCTCCTATTCGGGTTCCATCCGCGAGGAGATCCGGCCGGGGTTTCTCTCACAGCCCCAAACGATGTGTGCAGGGTTCCCGAGACACCAAACGGGCGCCCGGTACACCGGGCCATGGTGTATCTACCGCATCATAGCCCACCCCTAGGGCCAGCGCTACGCACGACCTCCAACACATATCCTACAAACACCAGAAACTAGTTTCAACTCCTTTACAGAGATCAAGGTGATTAATAAGTCAAGAGGGTCCATTGATTTCAGGCCCAACGCGTGGAAGTAGCTGTTCATGGATCACAAACATAGAACTCAGTTCCTGAGGATGGTTTCAGTGAGACAACCCACCATGTACTCCTACATGGCCTCTCACCGCTACCTTTACCAAATCGTGTTCACACACTTAGCTCTCAACAGTGGAACATGTTCACACACCTCCAATTCATTCCCGATGAATCAGACCTGACTCAACTCTAAGCAGTAGCAGGCTTGACAACAAGCATGAATGAGTAGGCACATCAGGGCTCAAACAACTCCTACTCATGCTAGTGGGTTTCATCTATTTATTGTGGCAATGACAGGTCATGCAGAGGAAAGGGGTTCAACTACCGCAGCATGTAACAGTTGAATCGTTGTTGTCCTAATGCAGTAAAAGAGAGCAGAAGCGAGAGAGTGGGATTGTATCGGAATGAACAAGGTGGTTTTGCTTGCCTGGCACTTCTGAAGATAGTATAGTTCTTCATCGGTGTCATCGAACTCATCGTCGGAACACGTCTACTAAGAGGGGACAAATACCAGCAACACAGAAGGAAACACAATCAATGCAATGCACAATATGATGCATGATCATGACATGGAAATAAGAGTGTGTTGGCCTAATGCAACTACAACCAGATGGGTTTGAGTTATTTTGAAACCATGGTTCAAGTTCAAACTCAAACTATGACTTTATAAAGTGCATTATCAGGTTTGAGATAAACATCAGGTTTAAGTTGCTTGAACATGCATGAAACCAGTATAGATGGATAGATTGGATTTTTCTGATCATTTTTCATATATAATTTATTTCATTTGGAGTTATGGTTGAATTTCTATGAATTTTAGAAGTTTTGGGCATTTTCTGGAATTTCCTGATTATTTTAAATCCAAAAAATGATTAACTGCGTCAGCATTGCGTCATGTTGGCGTCAGCAGGTCCACAGGGCTGCCCCGGGTCAAACCTGACTAGTGGGGTCCACTGGTCAGTGACACAATGCTGGTTAGTGTCGCTGACAGGTGGCGCCAGGTCAACAAACACGTCAGCAAGTCAATACTGACGTGTGGGGTCGGTCAACGTGTGACGTCGCCAGGTCAAACTGACCTGTGGGGCCCGTCATAGCTTAAATTAAGCAGGGAGATAAACCTTTGATTAATTAAGGGCGTGGGGCCCATTTGTTAGTGACCTAAGACTATTAGGTTAGCGCCTAATCTGCAGTTAGGCCGGCGTTTAACCGGGGTTAACTCGCCGGCGAGGTGCCACTGCGGTGGGGTGGCTCGGGAATCACCCACATGGCACGGCTTGCGACGCGGTTGGGTTCTACGGCGAGCTGGGGCTCGTGCGCATCCAGCGGTGGCAGTGAGAGGGCGCGAGGTGGTCTGTAGCGGCGGCAGCGGCGAGTTGGGCGGCGGCTGGAGCTCGGGTGTCGACGGAATCAACGACACGGCGCGCGGGAGGACCAGCGGTTTGCACCTACGTGATCCACGAGAGCTGATGAACCCAACGGAGGCACGCACGGGACCATTTGGTCACCGGAGCCTCGTCGGTGACGAGCTCATGCGGCGGCGGCATACGGGACTCGCGGTCGTCGGCGTTGCAGCAAGAAATCGACCATGGGGAGAGGGGGGAGATGACGGCGGGGATCACAGGGAGTTGGATGGGCGGCTCATTTGGCTCGGGGAAGCGTCGGAGCGAGCGGGCGGCGAAGGGGATCTCCGGCGACCCGAGGAGGAAGAAGGGGTCGAGGACATCGTCACGGAGCTCCTGGCGGCGCCTGGCTTGGTGCAGAGCACGCGGGGGTCGAGGCGGAGCTCATGGCATATCCGGATGGGCGCGGGGAGGTCGGTGGTAGCGACGAACGACGACGGTGGCGGCGGCTCCGTTCGGTGGTGTGTGAGAGAGAGGTCCAGGGGAGAGGATGAGGACGAGGGAGAGCAAGAGAGCGTCAAGGGGTCGCGTGGCGTCCTCAGGGCGACGGGGAGACAGGCAGGGAGGCAGGAGGTGGCCGACGCGTGGCCAGCGCGCGACGAGCACGCGCCCCTGCCTTCTGGCACGAGGTAGGGGGTGACTGGCGCTGGCCAGTCGGCTGGGCCGGCACAGTGCCAGGCCAGCAGTGGCCCAGGTAAGTTTTCCCCTTTCTGTTTCGTTTTCTAATTTCTGTTTTTCTGTTCTAGTTTAAAATAAATAGTAAACTATTTGATAAAATCCTGGAAATAATTATGGGTGCTTCCTAAGTTATTCCAGTGACCCTTAACAATTTCCAACATTTTTGGAGCATCTAAAATATATATAGCATTTAAATAGCTCCAATTGAAATATGGTTGAATTAATTCAAAGTCCAAATATGTCCTGCAAAAAAGTGAACCATTTTTGGTAGATGCTTCCACCTTGATCCAAAAATGATGAACATTTTTAAAGGGCATTTTGAAAACAGTGAAAAATATTTTAGTTGAACCTATTTGAATTCCTTTTGATGCTAGGGTTTGAACATCCCCATTTCAAGTTAAAAGAAATTTAGACATGATGCAACAACCAAGCTAGTCCAAGTGCATAGCAAGGCTAGGGATGTGACAACTCACCCCCACTAAACAAGAATCTCGTCCCGAGATTCAAGCGTAGGGTAAGATGAAGGGGGAAACGCAAACTAACACAATCTTCACGATCCAGTTAGCACTTCATAAGCTCTGAGAACTTCATCCAACACAACGATGACAAAAATAAATTCTACGGAACTGATCTCCTCAAAGATCGAGCAACCGACGATCAGCTCATGAAATGAGACATAACATCTCTTGAGCTGAGACATGATACACACATCAAGAATGATGGAAATGAGCATATGACAAGGTTTAATTAAGTAGCAGAATTTCCACACTTAGGAGGGTGGTGAATGGGTGTCAACGTAGTAAGGAGTTTGTTGCCCTTCGGAACAAACGAGGCACCTTTGGGAAGATGAGTGGTAGAATTATTCCTTTAAGTGGCAAAAAGAATTACTTTTGATACATCGATAATTGAAACTCTCTATACCATCCTAAGGCAATTCACATACGATCGTTTGACGGAGTTCGAGAGAACGACATACTCGAACTAGAGTGGATGATGTTGACTACCTTGTTGAAGACAACGCAATGGATGATTTTTGCTTATCACCGAAAGTGGATGGGACCCATGGTAGGACCACTTTTGAAGATGATCCTGAAGAACAATTACTGAGAAGGGCAGCCCATGGGAATTTGGTACAATGGCGGTGCAAGCTGGGGACAAAATGCGAATGCTGGGAATGTTCCAACCATCATATCTGCCTGAGATTTAGATCTGGTTGGTAAGGGATATTTTAGACAACATGTCTGGAAAGAAAGTTTGCATCACAAACCGACGAGATGAAGTTGCGAGATTCTCGGGAGATGAACTACGATAGCAAGCTCCAAAACATGAGCTGGTTCTGCTACACACATGTGAATGCACTATCGCATACAAGCATGACCACAAGGTATTCTTACAACCAAACACTACCGAGTTTTGGTTAGGATCCATCATCAAGGATTTCGAAGTCTTTACGCAAGTCCATGGATTAGATCCCAAGCATCGACTTCTCTTCCTTGAACAAATCAGTCAGTGGCTTGGTGTGCTAGGAACACATATAGCATGGAGGCGGCCAACCTATCAAACCATAGAGTACGTCGCACATGCGTGACTAACTTGGGACAATTCCAGAGGAAGCAAGACCGAACTTTCTAGAATTCACGGCGGCAACTTGCTTCGAATTCCCATGAATTAGATGAAGTCACTTCTTTCATCCAAACATATGCTTCATGAGCTAGCATGAAGAAATGCTTTCAAAAGTTTCCAACACTAGCTTAATGTTCAACATGAATCATGGAGGAGATAAAATGTTGTTGATGGGCTCAACAACTACTCATCGGGTTTTCCATATCACTGGAATTCCACAATTAAGTGAACACGGTAATAGCATTGGTCAGACCAAAAGATGTAATAATGTATGCTCGAGGGATCAACCACGAGTAAGACAACAGTACGAACATTGTTGGTTCTGATTTGATTTGACGATAGCCCATACGCAAATCAAGGATTTGGGTAAGACAATAGGTCCAACAATTGATCACGAGGACCAACCAATGAAGATATCATATTTCTTCAACACACATACACAAAACAAAGATATCCCTTTGGGATGAGCTAAGTCGGACAAGCTTTTATCTTCCAACTCTCCAAGTTGTTGTTTAGCTTAACCAACTAGCTCAGGGGTATCCAACACGGATTCTTGGAGAAAGAGTGGTTTATTGGAAAACCAACTTGATCACGAACTCAACGTATCGGTCAGGGGACGACCTGGTGATACTTCCATGAAGATATCCAGAAAGTCACGAACCACCGATATGTCTCTAAGCTCGAGAACAATCTTGCTTTTCAAGGCAAGACGACATGATCAGAAGAGCAAGGGATTCAATCCTAACTCAAAGATCGAGGAGTGCACCAGAAATAAGGACAAGGTAGCACGATCAATCCTAGAATAGTGAGTCGATAACCAACACGCTAAGAATGATATTAATGTCCATTAACTACCAAGCAACACGGTTGCTAGGAGTATTGATTTCACACATCATGGTTCACTTGTCGGCATTCCGGTTGCGACAACACAGGACCGAAAAATGAAAAATGATGGCAAAAAGTATCACTAAATCAGGAATTCATAAGAGGTGGTGCAATTCTCATGACAATCCTGACATAAAGGGGGTAACACTCTAGGTAGAACAGACAGAAGCTGGATTGGCATTCTTAATCTGCGGAATACAATTGCTTCGAACCAATACTAGATATGGATGAGGTGCTGGAGATTGTTTCTCCTAGTCATTCCAGAATAGAATGGCTTGACGGACCACAAGAATAATATGCATCGATGAGCATGAATGCACACATACTCCTGACTATCCATTGATAGACGAAGGTCGGAATACAAATGAAGAGGGACAACTCAAGGGGACATATATCTTTCTGAGTTGTGGATACATAGATTAATATGTCGAACCAAGTTCAACAGGTTTCTTCCAGATAACCCATGCAGAAAGGTAGAACTGGCAGAATCACAACTATGAATGGAGAACTTATCAAGAGCACTCTTATTGTGACCTTTTGGTTCAAAGAACTTCTGCCATAATGGTTCATGGTATTGGAAGAATGATATACCACGGACCTCGAGGACTATCGCAAAGGTTACTAATATCCTAAAGGAACTAGCAACACTATCAACATGAGGTAAGTAGGGTGAATCTCGGGTTCAAGAACCCAGGAATAGAATACCTACTAACTAATAACATCACAAGATACATTCAAGAATGATGGCCAAAATCATCGCACTGGGGATACAAAGCATTGCTAGATTACTAGGTGACTCCCTAAGACACCTAGGGTCATAATAATAGCTCGAACATATATGTCGAGGAAATAGAGTACCTCAACTCACCAATTAGTGTGGTTGAACTGGCCCAAAGGGACATCGGGAACAGAAAGAAGGGATTTGCAAATGCATCAGACTATTTAGAAACCTGGGATGACTCGGACAACATAACGGCTGTAAATGCTCAAAATGATTTGAGACATCCTGCAAAATGGTGGCATAACCACTTAACATTACAATATCAAAGTTCTGAGATGAACTGTCCACACACAGAAGTAGTAGAACTGAACTCGGGCTTGAATCCATCAATCCTACGAGTCTACGGATTAGTAACACGTGATCCTGATAGAAAGACGAGAAGCCTAGTTCTTAACCCCGTAGAAAAAGAAAAGGTTGACTCAGATCAGAAGGGCATAAGGTAAAGGAGTAAAAGAGCCTTACTTTCCCTTCCCCAATCAATTCCCTTACATAACAAAAGCATTTCTAGACACAACTTCGACCAGTTTGGCTTGGTAATCCTACAGGCAGTCAGGCTCTGATACCAAGGCTGTCAGGACCCCGATTCTAAGTCACACCGATCTAGCATGTAACACATCATATCACTTTGCGGCCTCACGCACGGTATTCCCACGGGTGCCACCTTACCTGGCCCGGGACCGTTTGCGCCTTTTGGCTCACGTATATGATAGTGTCGCTAGTATCCATATGACAGAGAACCCGGGCTGACATGACTAGTCATGAACCCAAAGTGGCGCTAACTTACGGGGACATGCATACATGAACCAGCATCGAACGTGTCGGTCATCAGCGTGTGAATCCGGGCTGTAGCAACTGGGCTAACAGGACTCCGGGAACCCGGGCAGTAGCAGGCTAGCAGGACTCTGGAAGTCACCGTGTGACATTTCCCCGAAGGGACAGACACAGGAACGAAGTGGATCACATGCCGGCCAGTCTAAGTGTTCCGGAGCAGTAGTAACTTGGCTAGCAGGACTCCGGTAAACCGAGCTATAGCAGACTACCATGGCTTAGTGGAAGCACTAGACTACATTTCCCCATAAGAGAGGCTACCAAGGATAAACAACTAGGTTGTAGGATCCCACACATACCAAGCATTTCAATCATACACACAATATGCCCGATATGTGTAAATACAACATGGCATCAGAACAAAACTCTACAACTCAAGGTATTTATTCATTAGGCTCCGAAGAGCCAGATATTACAAACGTGGGTCTGATGACCCAACATACGGAGCAAACAAGCAACAAGCACATGCGGAAGCTTAACTTGTCTGAGTACAAACAACTACAAATGAAAAGACTGAGAAGCCTGACTATCTACAAGACCCTACCGAGGGCACAAGATCGTAGCTGAGGTAACAAGCTAAACGTCGAAGTCCACGCGGAACTACTAATGAGACTGAGGTCTCTGTACAAAAACATAAAATAAGCAAATGTGAGTACAAATGTACCCAGCAAGACTTACATCAGAACTAGCTACATATGCATCGGTATCAATAAAGGGGTGGTGGAGTTTGACTGCAACAAGCCAGCTTTAACTCGGTGGCTATCCTGAACTACGACTGCAAATAACTCTTCTGAGGTGGCGCACACGAGTCCACATATTCACCATATCAATACACCACTATGGATCCGCTCCCGTCTCCCTACGAGGACGCCATCCATAGCACTCACGCTTATCTTGCGCATTTTAGAGTATCCACTTTCACTTGTCTATGAACTGTACAGGCAACCAAGAAGTCCTTTACCGTGGACACGGCTATTCGAATAGATCATTTATAACCCTGCAGGGGTGTACTTCTTCACACACGCTCTCGCCACTTACCACCATGTACACATCGTGTATCTCGGTAACCTTCAAGCGGAAGCCTGGCGAGGGAGTCGGCCATGACCTGACTAACCACACAAGTCTCTAGTCCAGGTTTATCACCTATTCGGGTTCCATCCGCGAGGAGATCCGGCCGGGGTTTCGCTCACAGCCCCAAACGATGTGTGCAGGGTTCCCGAGACACCAAACGGGCGCCCGGTACACCGGGCCACGGTGTATCTACCGCATCATAGCCCACCCCTAGGGCCAACACTACGCACGACCTCCAACACATATCCTACAAACACCAGAAACTAGTTGCAACTCCTGGACAGAGATCAAGGTGATTAATAAGTCGAGAGGGTCCATTGGTTTCGGGCCCAATGCGTGGTAGTAGCTGTTCATGGATCACAAACACAGAACTCAGTTCCTGAGGATGGTTTTAGTGAGACAACCCACCATGTACTCCTACATGGCCTCTCACCGCTACCTTTACCAAATCGTGTTCACACACTTAGCTCTCAACAGTGGAACATGTTCACACACCTCCAATTCATTCCCGATGAATCAGACCTGACTCAACTCTAAGCAGTAGCAGGCTTGACAACAAGCATGAATGAGTAGGCACATCAGGGCTCAAACAACTCCTACTCATGCTAGTGGGTTTCATCTATTTATTGTGGCAATGACAGGTCATGCAGAGGAAAGGGGTTCAACTACCGCAGCATGTAACAGTTGAATCGTTGTTGTCCTAATGCAGTAAAAGAGAGCAGAAGCGAGAGAGTGGGATTGTATCGGAATGAACAAGGTGGTTTTGCTTGCCTGGCACTTCTGAAGATAGTATAGTTCTTCATCGGTGTCATCGAACTCATCGTCGGAACACGTCTACTGAGAGGGGCCAAATACCAGCAACACAGAAGGAAACACAATCAATGCAATGCACAATATGATGCATGATCATGACATGGAAATATGAGTGTGTTGGCCTAATGCAACTACAACCAGATGGGTTTGAGTTATTTTCAAACCATGGTTCAAGTTCAAACTCAAACTATGACTTTATAAAGTGCATTATCAGGTTTGATATAAACAGCAGGTTTAAGTTGCCTTAACATGCATGAAACCAGTACAGATGGATAGATTAGATTTTTCTGATCATTTTTCATATATATTTATTTCATTTGGAGTTATGGTTGAATTTTTATGAATTTTAGAAGTTTTGGGCATTTTCTGGAATTTCCTGATTATTTTAAATCCAGAAAATGATTAACTGCATCAACATTGCATCATGCTGGTGTCAGCAGGTCAACAAGGCTGCCTCGGGTCAAACCTGGCCAGTGGGGTCCACTGGTCAGTGACACAGTGTTGGTTAGTGTCGCTGACAGGTGGGGCCCGGTCAACAGACACGTCAGCAAGTCAATACTGACGTGTGGGGTCGGTCAACGTGTGACGTGGCTAGGTCAAACTGACCTGTGGGGCCCGTCATTAGCTTAAACTAAGCAGGGAGATAAACCTGTGATTAATTAAGGGCGTGGGGCCCATTTGTCAATGACCTAAGACTATTAGGTTAGCGCCTAATCTGCAGTTAGGCCGGCGTTTAACCGGGGTTAACTCGCCGGCAAGGTGCCGCGGCGGCGGGGTGGCTCAGGAATCGCCCACATGGCACGGCTTGCGACGCGGTAGGGTTCTACGGCTATCTGGGGCTCGTGCGCATCCAGCGGTGGCAATGAGAGGGCGCCAGGTGGTCTGTAGCGGCGGCAGCGACGAGTTGGGCGGTGGCCGGAGCTCGGGTGTCGACGGAATCGACGACACGGCGCGCGGGAGGACCAGCGGTTTGCACCTACGTGATCTACGAGAGCTCATGAACCCAACGGAGGCACGCACGGGATCATTTGGTCACCGGAGCCTCATCGGCGATGAGCTCGTGTGGCGGTGGCATACGGGACTCACGGTCATCGGCGTTGCAGCGAGAAATCGACCATGGAGAGAGGGGGGAGATGACGGCGGGGCTCACAGGGAGTTGGATGGGCGGCTCGTTTGGCTCCGGGAAGCGTCGGAGCGAGCGGGCGGCGAAGGGGATCTCCGGCGACCCGAGGAGGAAGAAGGGGTCGGGGACGTCGTCACGGAGCTCCTGGCGGCGCCTGGCTTGGTGCAGAGGATGCGGGGGTCGAGGCGGAGCTCGTGGCATATCCGGATGGGCGCGGGGAGGTCGGTGGTAGCGACGAACGGCGACGGTGGCGGCGGTTCCGTTCGGTGGTGAGAGAGAGAGAGAGGTCAAAGGGAGAGGATGAGGACGAGGGAGAGCGAGAGAGCGTCAAGGGGTCGCGTGGCGTCCTCAGGGCGACGGGGAGACAGGCAGGGAGGCAGGAGGTGGCCGACGCATGGCCAGCGCGCGACGAGCACGCGCCCCTGCCTTCTGGCGTGAGGTAGGGGGTGACTGGCGCTGGTCGGCTGGGCCGGCACAGTCCCAGGCCAGCAGTAGCCCAGGTAAGTTTTCCCCTTTCTATTTCTTTTTCTAATTTCTGTTTTTTTCTAGTTTAAAATAAAAAGTAAACTATTTGATAAAATCCTGGATATAATTATGGGTGCGTCCTGAGTTATTCTAGTGACCCTTAACAATTTCCAACATTTTTGGAGCATCTAAAATATATATAGCATTTAAATAGCTCCAATTCAAATATGGTTGAATTAATTCAAAGTCCAAATATGTCCTGCAAAAATGTGAACCATTTTTGGTAGATGCTTCCACCTTGATCCAGAAATGATGAACATTTTTAAAGGGCATTTTGAAAATATTGAAAAATATTTTAGTTGAACCTATTTGAATTCCTTTTGATGCTAGGGTTTGAACATCCCCATTTCAAGCTAAAAGAAATGTAGACATGATGCAACAACCAAGCTAGTCCAAGTGCATAGCAAGGCTAGGGATGTGACAAAAGGAAGGAAACCTTGTGCATTTAGTATTACGAAGAAGATGTAGTAAGAAGGGCTCAACTAGTTTCTTTCGTGGGATGAATACGGTGTGAGCAGAGACGTAAGGTTTGCACGAATAAGGGAAGAGGAGTACCTCTTTCTGCTAGCAGTGCTGTGTCCTCCTTTTTTTTTTCCAACCATCTTCTTATGGTTCGCTGGAAACGGGAAGTTGTGGAGGACGGTGGAGCCTTGGACGAACCCATGGCCAAGTTGTTGAGTGTGGTGCGGTGGCCATTTGTCGGCGGCGGGGAACCAGATCTGAGGCGGCGAACGACGGCGTAGCGGGAACATCTCCGGTGCAGTGGACGGTTGCGACAGTGGAGCGGCAGCAGTGAGGCGCAGGACAACATGGTCGGAGTGGTTCTGGAATGGCGCACGTCGGCGTCGGCGTCGTGGAGGCAGCTCTACCTCGGCTTCAGCTGCTAAGTCCTTGAGGGCGTTGCGGTTGCGGTTGCGTTGGACGACGACGTCGGGGTACCAACTCCGGCGTGATGGAGGAGGGCGGCGGTGGATTGGGTGCTATGGGGTGGAGGACGAAGGAGGCTGGAGTTTCGCGGCTGGTGGAGAGGGCGTTTTGGCGCCCACGGAGTATGAATGGGGAAACAGACGGAGGTGGGGAACTAAGGGGGAACAATGTTTCGGTTTGGGACGCGCTTGTTTGTAATTTGGGGAAAGTTACAAACTTTGCCCCCATCTAAAATTTCGGACATATTGCGGGTTGGGGATAGGACAATAATCTCATGTGTCCCAAGTGTGGGCGGGATAGATTTCGGCCGAGCGCATGGGTGTTTAGGCGCCCACGGCGTATGAATGCCTCTCGGAGGCGGTTGAGACTGGCGTCTTGGTGAAGTTACAAACCTACCCCGGTTTAGACCTTTGGACATCGGGCCGATAGGCTACACGGGCCAGAGTCAGGAAAGTAATTTCCTACCACCAAACATTAGTCTCGCGCAGTTTCGGGTGACCAGAGGCCTATTTGGCGCTTCGTTCAATATTTGGGAGCAGAAGCATTAACGTTTTCGGTTCTCTTGAATTGAACTTTCAGGATTTGTCAAACTTCACAAATCTTTACTCTTGAAAATCCTAAAGCTACGATTATTTTGGAATGGAGGGGGTACATTTGAATATACATTGTACACGAGTATATATTAAAAAATATGCAACTTACCTCAGTTCATGCATGGTTCCAGATATAATCTCCTTGGTTGCAAAAAAAAAGTTAGACATGCATATGAATATATATAGCATGTTAAAACGCACAACAAAGATTGATTCCCCCTTTTACATCTGATTTACAAATGCCACTATCTCGGGTTCAAATAGATGAATGCACTTCCTATGAATTCGAATCTTTGAAACCCCCTTTATGTTGAATTCGACATGTATTCTATTTCGTAGCTAGCAATTTGGAATGTATCCATGCAAGTGACAAATGTATAAAGTGCTTCACACTAACAACATGGAGTGCACTAATTAATGTTTATATATGAATTGCAAAAGCATCCATTGCCTATATTTCAAACCACTCTCACTCTATGGATCGATAATATGAAATAAACACATGCACATGCTAGAATTCAATAGAGTATGGGTGTCTGATAGACCGATTTTCGTCCATACGCAATTTGCAAAATTCATGTTCTCATCCAAAAATAATAATGCCATTTATATTTTAATTTAATGCGTAGAAGCGCCTTTTACATGTAGATGCACTATGCCTCGGCCCGTTCACACAAACGCGCTATATATCTCTCTATCTACCGCATAAGTGCACACACTTTATATGCATCGGCATTTCTCTTTCACACATGCTCACAATCTCTCTCGGGGTGTCGGGGAGTCTCACGCACATGCTCTCTCTGTATCTCTCTCTCTTTCTGACTACTATGTACCACTCTTTTCACTAATCTCAGTTGGAGAACACTATTTCTCTCACATGCATATATACACAAGCACGGTCTCTACTAGCCCCCTATACGCACATATATGTGCCTACGTGTCTCCCACACGCACATTATCTTTAGGCCTCTCTCGCACACATTCCCCCCCAGACACACCTCTCTCTTAGTAGTTGGCAGCTATGATTCCATCATATCATTCGGTGGGATATCCCTGACTGTTAGGCTGGATGGTAATACGAGGCAAAGTTTTACCCTAGTTCGGACCCTTGCAGTTGAGGAAAAAGCCTACTCCTGGTACTGTATATTAGTGATAGGGGTGTGTACAAAGTACACGTGAATACCAGGCATTGTGCATGTGTGTATACTATCGACGAACTAGCCTTGAAGCTTCTATAACATACTGGGGGCCTAGGGTTACAAATCATATATAGTCGGCTTATCACCAGTGGGGATAGAGTCCTCCGCGACTCTGGTAGTTAGCTTCGTGTTGTACGCCGAGTCCTCCACATGGGTCTTCGTATAACGCATCTCGGTCCAACCTATGTGTCGCAGGATGGAACCGACCCATGAGTCCTCATGTTGACCCACCACAACTAGAAATGATGTGCCCACCACACCACACACGCAATCGACCACAAAGAAAATAAGCATATACAATAGTACAATGTTATACATGAAAGTTAATTGCATGGTGCATCCAAAAATATTTGTTCTGCATTGTGAATGTTTATATATTCTCCTAGAATAGTAGTCACGGGAAAGAGAAACGAAGGGCATATCTCTCCTTGTCTCCACCGGACACCCCCTCTTTCTACACTACTTTCACGTACGCACACAAACTATCTCTCGGCCCTCTAAAAGTATGGATGCCCACGACACATTCACGCGTGACGGTCACTGTATTTCAAGCTAAAGCACTATACAGTCACTGGACTTTAGAATATACTCATTACGGTCACCGTATACATTCTCGTGGTGATCATATGGTATCTAGCTCACGATACATCTCCGTATTTTCTTGATGACACTAACGGACTTTGCATTTGATGCGTGCTCCGTATTTTGTTGACAACACTTACGGTCATTGTATTTGAAGCGAAAGCACGATATGGTCACTGGACTTCAGAATAAGCTCATCACGGTCACCACATACATTTTGTCGTGCTAATCAACATGTGGTTGGATGGTTAGGAGGACAGTGGTTTCTCGAGCCCACCAGGGTTAAAGTCCCGGTGCTTGCTTTTATCCTGGGTTAATTTCAGTATTTTCCGGCTATGTGCGTTCAGTGGGAGGAGACGTTCCACTCGACTACGAGGCACCTATGGTGACTTCGTAAAATCTCAAGATCATATGCTGGCTCACTCTCTCGAAGGTGCTCATAGGGGTAGGGTCTGCATGTGTGCAATTATAGCGGTGAGTGCTTGCGTGTACATATGAGCCCTTGCGTCTGTACCGTGTTAAAAAAAATACGTGTCATGATTATATGGTCACTGGCTCACCCGTACAACTCCGTATTTTGTTGATGACACAATCAATTGACGAGTCAAACGTTCCACGTGGCGCAATTAGTGTTGCACCATCGGGGCGCGTAACCGTGGGGCCCACCTGTCAGCCCGTATATGAAAGAAAGAAATGGTAGTTTGAGTCTGTACTGTGTTAATAAAATACATTTTAGGGTGATCATACGGCCACTGGCTCACCATACAGCTCCGTAATTTGTTGATGACACGATCAATTGACCAGTCAAATGGTCCACATTTAGCAGCGCACATTACCATAGGGCCCACCCGTCAGCGCGTATATGAAGGACAAAAATGGTAGTAAATTAGTGGTCGGTGGGTACTTGAAGTCGTGAGACCTCTGGTTGGCAGTCGCCGCCGGTGGGGTGGCGCGTTGATTGGGCGGTGGGGTGGGGATCGCCGGAGAAAAAGCTCGGCGCGGGGGGGCCTAGAGGAATGGCCGGTGCGGCGGCGGACCGGCGGTGGGGAGTGGTTTCGGGGCGGGCGGGGCGGCGCGGGCCGGCCGCGGGCGGCGGGGGCCGACGGTTCGGCTGGTGGTGGCTGGCGGCTCAGGGGGTGGAG
>NC_057814.1:286902411-286912233 GCF_018294505.1 Triticum aestivum | reverse complement strand
TTCATGATAAACTGCAGGCCCTTGATTTCATATCCAACGGCTGGAAAATCTAATGACTAGAGATGAAAAAGTCAGTCGACTGACGTGTAGCCTCACCCCGCATGTACACATGCACGCGCGCAAGACACGCACGCATGCAGGCGTGCAACACTAACACATACACATAACGAACACACGCACACATGCAGGCGTGCAACACTGACACGTACACATGCACTCACGAACACACGCACGTACGCACACATGCATGCAACACTGAAACGTACCCTTGCACGCACGCAACACTCGCACGCCTGCATGCACACAGCACAAGACGCAAGACACACGCTCAACCTATACGTGCATGCACCCTTTGTTAAGGACATGGATTGTTACGGGTATTAATCAATCTTATCTGTGATAAGTAGAACATTGATGTTTGCAGCGGTCTTTATGAATCACAACGTATCGAACGGGCTATCAACATAGTAGGCTTATCTACATGAAAAGGATGACGTCACACTCAATGAACAATCATCGGTTTATGAAATGCCCGCTTCTGACCGCCCTGGCCCACCAAAGGTTCCTCTGTTGTGCGCTGCCTGCGTTGGGTCACTGACATGCAGGCCATGTACCCAAAGAGCCCACACGTCAGTGGAAGAATGGCGCGGTGTCCTATGTCAGAGTTGAGGGAGCCACTCGCTGCACGCCCGGCTGAACACGCCTCCTTGCCGCATTCAAACGCCTCCATGAAACCCACCCGTGTGGAAGCCGAGAAACCCACCCTAGACACACGTCCGTTCATGACCGGGGCGGCATTAAACGCAACGCCGACCGAGCTCCTCCTGTCCGTCGTGTATTTAATCTCCTATTTAAACAAGGCCAAACGCCGGCCAAGAATCGCACACCTCCGCCGCTCCCCTATCTCCTCCTTCACCATTTTGTGCACTCTTACAATGGCTTACGAAGAGTAGTTATTCCGCACAGGCCATTGTCTAGGTTTGTATCTCTCACACACACCCACGTAGATGGGGGACGTGCACGAAGAGAAGAGGTGCACGCACGACGCACGTACTCCCGTCTCTTTCCCAACCACACCTCCGCGGGTACACGGTGGAGCTCATTTCTGTACGAAAAGGTAGTCCACGTGGTAATTTGACCGTGTACTGGTTGTCCACTTGGTGGAGGGAGGATCATCTACCACGGGTGAACAAACAAATTGCGACTTGACGCGTTATGTTAAAAAAGAGGCAAACCATGTGGGGCTACCTTAGAGGCAATGCTCTATACATGGGAGTACTTTTGATGTGTCCCGTCAACTCGCAGAACGAGGAGAAGCTTGCTTAGTACGCCATCTCTCCCGCCCACGGGTGCGCTGGCTCGCAGGATGAGGTGAAGCTTGCTTACTAGTAGTAGTACTGTACGCCTTACGCCCTTGCTTACTAGTAGTAGTACTGTATGCCTTACGCCCGCTCCCTCGCCCACGCGCGCGATGGCTCGCAGGACAAGGAGAAAATTTTACTACTCCCTCCGTTTACTCCTCGTCCCTACTACCTTGGTTAGAGAGATTATCATATTGTTTGGAATATATATGTCTGATAACCCACAAGTATAGGGGATCGCAACAGTTTTCGAGGGTAGAGTATTCAACCCAAATTTATTGATTCCACACAAGGGGAGCCAAAGAATATTCTCAAGTATTAGCAGTTGAGTTGTCAATTCAACCACACCTGGATAACTTAGTATCTACAGCAAAGTATTTAGTAGCAAAGTAATATGATAGTAGTGGTAATGGTAACAAAAGTAACGGTAGCAAAAGTAATATTTTTGGTGTTTTGTAGTGATTGTAACAGTAGCAGCGGAAAAGTAAATAAGCGAAGAACAATATGTGAAAAGCTCGTAGGCATTGGACCGGTGATGGAGAATTATGCCGGATGCGGTTCATCATGTAACAATCATAACATAGGGTGACACAGAACTAGCTCCAGTTCATCAATGTAATGTAGGCATGTATTCCGAATATAGTCATACGTGCTTATGGAAAAGAACTTGCATGACATCTTTTGTCCTACCCTCCTGTGGCATCGGGGTCCTAATGGAAACTAAGGGATATTAAGGCCTCCTTTTAATAGAGAACCGGAACAAAGCATTAGCACATAGTGAATACATGAACTCCTCAAACTATGGTCATCACCGGGAGTGGTCCCGATTATTGTCACTTCGGGGTTGCCGGATCATAACACATAGTAGGTGACTATAGACTTGCAAGATAGGATCAAGAACTCACTAATATTCATGAAAACATAATAGGTTCAGATCTGAAATCATGGCACTCGGGCCCTAGTGACAAGCATTAAGCATAGCAAAGTCATAGCAACATCAATCTCAGAACATAGTGGATACTAGGGATCAAACCCTAACAAAACTAACTCGATTACATGATAGATCTCATCCAACCCATCACCGTCCAGCAAGCCTACAATAGAATTACTCACGCACGGCGGTGAGCATCATGAAATTGGTGATGGAGGATGGTTGATGATGACGACGGCGATGAATCCCCCTCCTCGGAGCCCCGAACGGACTCCAGATCAGCCCTCTCGAGAGGTTTTAGGGCTTGGCGGCGGCTCCGTATCGTAAAACGCGATGAATTCTTCTCTCTGGTTTTTTTTCTCCCCGAAAGCAAATATATAGAGTTGGAGTTGAGGTCGGAGGAGCTCCAGGGGGCCCACGAGGTAGGGGAGCGCCCTAGGGGGGAGGGCGCCCCCCACCCTCGTGGACAGGGTGTGGGCCCCCTGGTCTTCATCTTTTGCAAGGATTTTTATTATTTCCAAATAGACATTCCGTGAAGTTCCAGGTCATTCCGAGAACTTTTGTTTCTGCACATAAATAACACCATGGAAAGTCTGCTGAAAACAGCGCCAGTCCGGGTTAGTTCCATTCAAATCATGCAAGTTAGAGTCCAAAACAAGGGCAAAAGTGTTTGAAAAAGTAGATACGACGGAGACATATCAATGTCCTTTAGTACTCCCTCCATTTACTTATACAAGGCCACTATAGAAAAATACATTTTGCATCTATACAAGGCCACAAATAGTAATCGAGACAAAAGTTACTACTCCCTCCTTTCCAGTTTATGGCTCAATTTCAAAATCTCTCCAACCAAGGTAGACGGTGAGTGGTCGAATTAATTTCGTACTCCTAGTTTGCACAAGTAATTAGTATGCTCGTTTTTCTCAAGAAGTTATGTTTACCGAGGCATTAATTAGAACGAATGCATGAATGACCACTAAATTTCCATGAACTTCTACATGCATTGGTGAGTTTTCTCTTGACACTGCTTGCATCGGGTGATCTAACGCACCTCGAAATCCAACATGTGATGGTACTACTACTAGTAGTAGAATTGAGACTTACAAAACAGAAAAACAAATGTTTTTTAGATGAGCCCTATAAACCCTAGTGGGTACGTACTCCGCAAAATCAGATTTTCCCAAAACTAAGTCGCTCAACCTTTATTTGCTTGTTTCCCTTCCTGCCTCCTTGCCTCGAATAGACTATGCCAAACTCCCCTGCCTGCTGTGCGGGAAAAGACCCGCCCCCGCCTTTTTTTAGTCTAGGTTTGTATCGATGGATCGCACGAAGCAGCAAAAACCCAAGCCGTGTCTTGTACTCCTCTGTCGACGCTCGCTTTCATGAATTCTGTACTTCCTATCGCTGACATGTGGGACATATAACAACCGGGTCGACATGTCAAGCACCAAATAACAGTGCAGAACAGCAGGGGGACGCACCCCAGTCGTACCGCCCAAGTAGTAGTAGTAATGAGCAATGAGTCGTCAAATCACAATGCCGCACCTTCCCAGATGGCCGAAGCAACCATTATTTCACACTTCAGTTCGACATCATCTCAAACCACGTAGCATTGCTTCTGCCTCAAGAGGGACACGCGCATCGCCTTGGTACATCATGACACGTGGGACCGCATGACAGGCCAAGCTCCTCTGCCGATCACTCGGTAAAATCACCTCATTTTTACTACTATAGTTCCTCCGTATTGGTTTACATGGCATGCACGTCGTTCTAGGTTGAGAATTTAACTGGCTATATATGTGATGAACAATATATGTTTAGAAACTACATCCTCTTAATAATCCAATGATATACTTTTTGTGACATAGTAACTCATATTTAGTTAGTCAAATGGATGACCTAGAACTACGTGCACGCCCTATAAACCGAGACGCCTAAGAAAACGAGATGGAGAGGGTAGTTCAGTACGTATCTTTTTAGATCAATATAGACGGGATTCACCAAGGAGCAAAACCAAGTGGTAGGCTGCACCTATCGTGTTGGCGTAGCAACTCAAGCAGGGGCAGTCCGCACACAAAATGGCGACACACTTAACAGGACCCCTTTGTCCGACATGTGGCTCATCCACCGTCTTGTTCCATGTGCGATGCACCAAATTACAGTTCGGCGCAGCTGCTGGAATTGGAGGCACCCCGGTCATAGCGCCGCAGTAGTAGAAAATGAGTGATGAGGGGTCAAATCACAAAGCCCCACCTTTCCGGCATTAAGCTGGAAAGGACGAAGCAACCATCATTTCACTCTAGGGCGCAAGAGCATAAAGTAAAGAGAAAACCAACGATGCGTGCGGCAGCTAGCTAGGGCACCCTAGGGTAGGGGTCTCCACTACAGATCATTTTTTTGAAAGCGCATCCACTACAAATCGGCCTCTCCCTCATCCTCTTGAAGAAAACCGATGATGCGTGCGGTGGTAGGGTTTGTAGGAGTACTCCTACGGCGTGCGGGGCCACGTCGTAGTAAACGGGAGAGGGATTGAGTTCGAGTCGACGCCTTAAATATGTGTGGGCCGCTTGGTTTTAGGGGAACGAGGCAGCATTTTGGGTTCGGGGACCAGTGGAGATATAGTACGTACAAAAAATTGTGGACGTAGGTTCGACCGAAAGGCAATGATGCATGGGCCCTGCATTTTGATATACCCGGGGCCGCGTGAAATTTGCTACTCTACTCAAAACTAGTAAGGTACACATGCATTGAACGCATGAGATTTTGAAACCAAATTATGAATAAATACACACTATGG
Source organism: Triticum aestivum (assembly GCF_018294505.1). NCBI lineage: Eukaryota > Viridiplantae > Streptophyta > Magnoliopsida > Poales > Poaceae > Triticum > Triticum aestivum. Next base: position 286,907,144 of record NC_057814.1, on the reverse strand, counting down.
CATGTAAAGCTTTGAGTCATATATGCATGATGTAGATGTTCGTTTAGTTCTTATAGTTCATCTCATTCAAAATAAATTAGTTATATAAAAAAGTTAAGATTCATGGGGTTGTGCATTGTAAAGCATAAAGTAAAAAACAAATAATGGCAATTCATTTAGAAAAAAATTCAATTACGATACGGAAGATTCTAGAACAAAGGAGAAGTGCTTGTGTTTTGAGGTTTGTGCATTATGCTTAAGTTCAACCATGGAGTCTTCTAAATTGTACATGTGGCAGATCTGCTGGAATGTTGATGATATCCAACGGCCAGTAGTGCTCGGATTTGCCATCCCTGCACTGTCGGATTAGCTTCATCCAGCGACCATGTTTCAAAGTTATTCGCACACTATATAGTTCTTGTGCCATAGTTGCATGTCTTGGAAAAAAGCTACTAGTGGGTTGTACTGGCTATTTAGGAATAGAAGATGTATACATGGAAGCTGTAGGGAAAGAGATGACATGGAGTATCTCAATTCCTATGAGTAGGGATTGGAAAAGAGATGTCATTTGGTTCACATCATAGGAACTTTTCTCTTGAATCTAGAGATGACATGTATCTCAATTCCTATGAGGAGGGATTAGAAAAGAGATGTAATTTGGTTCATATCATAGGAACTTTTCTATTGAATATACGCTAATGTTTATTTTCCTCTGAAATTATGGGAGTATAGGAATCCATTCATATGAACCAAGTGGCTGTAAAGCTATAGAAATGATATCATGTTTATTTCCTTTGAAATGTGGAGTATATGAATCTATTCCTATGAACCAATTGGCTCTAAAGGAAAAAATCCTATAAAAATCATATCATACAGAGTTCCTATGATATTCCTCCACACCAAAGGATGGTTGAAATTGTTGCAGGTGATATGATGGTCTTTCTTTGTAGACTCCTCCCCCATCTTTAGAGTTACCTCTTGAAGATGAATGAAATGATATATACAGGGTATTCTACATGTGCAATTTGGTACACGAAAACTCGGTAAAAGTTTGCGAGGTTCGAATTTTCAATAAAGCTATATGCACTGCATTTTGGAACGGAGGGAGCATACGACAGTTGCTAACACTCACGTGGAAGATTTGTGTGTAGGAGGAGTGGCTGTTCTGTTAAATGACATGGCAAAACTGACACTGTCGGATGCCGATCTAACGGTTCTTACGGCGTTCTTCAGGAAAAGGCTTGTGGCGAACGTTTGTCGGATAATGATTTACAGACACATGCATTGCATTGATACGTGCCCCCTCTCTCTCACGCACACGCACCCTCACGAGTCATGACTCTCCTGAGTCCTCTCGCACCCACCATCTATCTGCAGGTAGACGTCACACACATATGTGCTCTTCACACCCTACCCTCAGAACTTCTAAAAAACAAAAGACGTCGCGCACATTTTATTTTAGCTCACAGATCACACACTTATACTATTACTCTTGTGGCGAATGTTCTTTGGGCATAGTATATTGTACTCTCACGAAGAGAAGCGGTGCACACACGCACTAGTTCTCTCACACCCACTCGCGGGTACACGTACGAGTGCATTTTTTTGAAGCTGGTACAACAAAATCACTCCACTATATATATAAGCAGGAGCCTTAGCGCTTGCTTTACTAGGGTTCCTCTCGTTCACTCTCTCATGCTCTCCAGATCTAAGCAAGACATAGGTGGCCACACTCTCTCTCAGCTCACGGCTGGTCACAAATCCGGCCGGACAACCTCGACTGGGGCAGGGGTGTAGGTGCATCGTTCACGCTGTCGTCGGCGGCGAGGGTGGAGACCAACGGCTGCCCGCGCGTCCCGATCAGCGGCCGTGCCGTTCTCTCCAAGAGAGCGCCGGCTCGGGAAGGCCTCCGATCTCTTCTTCCTCCCTGCGGTATTGTGGCCAAGATGCGGCCTCCCGACGCCGTCTTTGCCACATGCCGATGACCCTCACGTATATATTCCTTCGAAACCTGCCTTGCTCTACTGCCCCAGCTCCCCACTTGGCTTCGTGTGGATCTTTTTCTACTTCCGTTCGATGTTCCAAAGCCACCTAGACTTTTACTATTATTAGAGGTAAAGCTAGTTCATACAGTCGACTCTAAGAGTTGGTTTAAACAGGGAAGAAAGTGGAAAAGCTGTAGCATGAATCTAGGACTTGGTTCTAAGAGGAAACAGGGGAAAGTAGTATATACTGGCTACCCAACCGGTCTCTTGGTTGAAAAGACGAAGAAAGCATGGTGGATGGCGAAGGGTGGGGGGAAGTGGACCTATCTCTTGGTTGAAAAAGGAAAGAAAGTGACGGGTGTTGGGGGACAACGCAAATGAGAATGAGAAGGTCTAGATTTCCTGTGCTCACATAGGAAAATGTCACCGAGGAGATAAAAAATGGGACAAATGCAGACATGCTGCCTGTGTGTTTGCTGCTCTCGGCAACCACATCTGCCTCACCACTTTATGCCCTTGCTGTCCCTACGCCCATATCGCTACCGTTAATGTAAAATCACATGAAGCATTAAGCAATGCCACCTAATGTCACTATAAGTAATGGTCTAGTGCCGTCGATAAATTGAAGCAACGCCACCATCATTTTATGAAGTGCTTCCATCTTGCTTTATTTCCCATGAATTGTGTTTTTGCAGTTACACTTAAATCTCACACCGCTAACATTGCTTCATCCCAGTGGAACTGCACAAATTTGGTTGCACATTTACTGACCATGTGCTACTCTCATGACAGTAATACTAATGTTATTGTTCTGCATGTTAATCTAGTGGCAGTGTTGATGTGATGCTACTTACTTAAGGACACTTTCATACTGTCAATCTAGTGCCAATTATAACACAATAGATGCTGCTGTTAATCATACGCCACTGCAAATATCTGTCACTGTTTAAATAACCATATTTCGTATTTGCGCAACAGGGATGTCTGTCTCCATATCGTTTCGGGATGTCTGTCTCCGTATAGTTTCTATCCGCGCAATCAAAAGCACACACCTCAGTTTTAGTAGAACTGCGCAAAATGTGATGGCTATCCCTCGTTGCCGTCGTCTAACCACCCATCTTCCAGGTATTCCTACATTGGTAGTTACTAGGTAGAATGACCAATGCAATATAAAAGAAGTTGATTCGTGCGTTTTCCTTCCTGATTGCAGTGTAGGGACGAGCGAAAACAACTGCACTTTCTACCAGTTCATCCTTGGACCGAGGACTAGCTGGCACGGCTGCACGGCAGTTTTTTGGACATGTGCGCGGACAAGAGGCATTGTGGTCTGCTTATTTCTGCAAATAGCAGTGCTTAAATTTAGTGGAATGCACAAGAGTTTCAGCTGGTCAGTACACTACATGGTTCAGTTCAGCATTCCAAATGAGAACACAATTATAATTGGCTATTCTGGAATGAGAGAACCTAACCCTGGATGGTGGCAACAAGAAAAAACCAGAGTGAACTCCAGGAAATTTAAGCCTGCCGGGAGGCCCTTTGCTTAGAGAAGCCTTGCTTGTTTTTTCCAGATTTGTAAACCTTCTCACAACTTTGTCTTTTGCTGTGAACTAGTATATGTTTGTTATGTTCTATGAATCATTGAGATGTATAAAATTGCTTAACTTATGATTTTCAAGTTTTTTATGAAGCCGAGTTTAATGTGAGTGTTCCACATGAACGCTGGACTAGCGTGTGAACGTTTGGAATTTACATTGTGGCCTCACTTAACTGTATGAACCACTGTAACAAGATACATAGTTGCTTATATGTCAGACAACAGATTGTTGATTGTTAGCTGGTCGATAGCCTAGTGTTGAAGCGAGCTGAGTCAATGTGCCGTGTTTTGCACGACTGCTTAGAAGCGGGGTAGCACCAACAGTGTTTACATGTACTTATGTATACGTCGGCGCACAGTTCTCGAACGAGTACTCTATTTCATCAAAACACACATTGCTCATATGATAAACCGTGACAACTTATGTCTTACCATGCATTATTCATCTGTTTCGGCAACAATTACGATGGTTCTAACATGATTCACGGGCACACAAAAGTAGCAGCAGTTCCCATAGACGGATTCAAACAGAGTACTAGCCCCAGAGGGCTCGATAACAGGCAAGGTTTGGATAATTAGACACAATCCAAACTACTATTAAACACTAGCTGGGGAAACTATTTCATGCCTCGATCTAATTTGGGCTGGACACAAGACGGACCTTGCCATGAACATCATCGAGGACGTCCGGCAGCAGCTCAATCCTGTGAACCTTCATGAAGACAACCTTGTGGCCATGCCACTCATAAACTTGTTTGTGGAGGCATGCCACGTCATCTTCCCGTGTAAGCTTGACAAGAACAGTATGCCTCACAAACGAAGGAGTAGCTTTGAACTTCTTGTGCTTCAGTACACCCTGGACAACACGCCTGACAACAGTGAGGCTGGAATACAACTCTTCATTGGTATAAGCTCAAATGGCTTCCAGGATCCAATAGCCTAAAAACTCTATTTTCCTAGTGCGTATATTCAGGTCATCCGCCTCATAGCGAGTGACATGTACAACCACACAATCCTTGTCTGCATCAGGGCTCTAATTGAAACAGAAACAAATTCTGAATTACTTTCCAGTATAAGAAACACAAGTTATTTAAACCACTATGTATAGCATGGCATCGAAGCTAATAAAATTTTGCATTATTCATCACCACATACTTAGATGAAAAACCACAATC